>NW_022280188.1:186086-269259 GCF_004355925.1 Anarrhichthys ocellatus
TTTCCTCCAAGACATTTGCTGGTCTTGTGTGTGTGTGTGTGTGTGTGTGTGTGTGTGTGTGTGTGTGTGTGTGTGTGTGTGTGTGTGTGAGAATCTGCACTCCCAAAACATCTCTGCAGTGTCACAGAGGCAATATTCTCTGCAAACGTTTGAACTAGACAGAGTATATCATGCAGTACTAAGACACCTGCCTGATAGCTATAAGATGAACTCAAATTCACACCAGACATGAGACATCAGCAGCGCATATAAGCACTTCTAAAGCATCCATCCACACTGACTCCATCCTCCACTACGGCCATCACTGTTCTCACAGCCAGCTGGGCTATCAGCAGCACAAACAGTGGCTGGCTAAACTGTCTTTACCAGGCTGACCAATATCAGAAATGCAGAGGACAGTCTTCAAGTAGGCTCCGTTATACTGAGAGCTGTTTCAGACATTTAGTCTAATAATTGACAGGATTATGACAGGATATTCTGTCAGTAACAAAATGCAATTCAACAGATATTTATCTTTGTATAATCACATGAACATGTTTTACTTGTTTTCAGAGAGACAGATGCAAGAAACTCAATGAGAGATTGCATCACGGGAACCTTTACTGATTGACAATTACACATTTAAGTTTCAGTTCACAGAGAGCAGTAGAACAAAGCAAAAGCTGGACTTCAATTGGAAAATTACAACAGCCTGATAAAATATATTATATAGAAAATACATAGAAATGGGTAAGGTAAATGGACTGCACTTATATGCTTTTCTAGTCCTACGACCACTCAAAGCTCTTTAACACTACATGTCATCATCCCCCCGTACACACTTATTCATACATTGATGGCAGGGGCTACCATGCAAGGTGCCACCTGCAAAAGTAACTAACAACAGGCTATGGGAGCAATTTAGGGTTAAGTGTCTTGCCCAAGAACACATTATTATGGACGAGCAGAGATCAAACCGCCGGTCTTCTGATATAAGGACGACCGGCTCCATCACTGAGCCACAGTCGCCCCATGATATAGTTATAGAAGCCCATAATGCATAGTACAGATAAACAAAGGTGGTGTCGTGATTTGGTCAATAAGAAATGTGTAAAGGAGGACTTGCCATTGATACTGGTAAAAAGAAAATTTTACAGAAGAGAGACATTATGGGAGAACACATTGGATTGTCGTGAGAGAGGGAAATTAAATAAAGTTTTGTGTTGGAGAAAGCGAAGAGAAAAGAAGCGGCAGTCTAAAAATGAACACATTGTAGAAGAGAGAAAAATGACAGTCAGGTGGAGGAGAGGAGGAAACAATGACAAATCCAGAATACAAGATGAGAGCCAACAGGATCCTAATACTTTATCACCCAGCCAGACTTCTCTGACATATCGCTTAATATGCAAATAGTTCTGTATTTATTAGAATGACAAATCACACCGTCACATAAACAGACTTGTGAAATACAATGCATACAGACTTCTGCATAGATACATTCAAGCACAGGTGGTGAAACACAACCACACACACACACACACGTGGTTTATTCATCCGTCATACTTTTCAGATCCACTGGTGTTTAATAACTGCTGCATTTAATTCGATGATAAATGGAAATAAGAGTCACTGCTGTACTGCATAAAGAGGATAGATTCCACAGTTCAACCTGTACTGTTGTTGATGGTGTGCGTGTATGACGCACAGGTGTGTGTTATTGTCACGATTAGGCTTTGCCTTCTGGGTTCTGTGTGTGTCTGTGTGTAGCTCCACACCCTCCTCACTCTACCTGTCAGCCACTCCCTCAGCATCAGCCTAACTCCCTTCACCTGCTAATCGCTAATCAAGCACTCCCTCATCAGCACAACTCCCCTCCCCTGTTCAAGCCACTATATGAACCCCTGCCTCTCACTCACTCTTTGCCACACCTCGGCTTATCAGACCACCTCTCTCTGATAATGACTCCATCATATCAACTAGTAATTTGCAAAACAAGCCCACCTGTCAAAACCATTCAAGTATGGAGCAACGACGCTGCTTCACTTCTGCACTGAGACAGTAACGACCACCAAAACCATCAAAGTGTTCCCAAATCAAAAACCCTGGCTGGACAGAAACGTGCGGTTACTGCTTGGAGCAAGAGACACCGCCTTCAGGTCTGGTGATATACCGGCCTACAAAAGTGCCTGGACAGACCTGAAGAAGGGCATCAGAAAGGCCAAGCGCAGATACAAACAGCGCATTGAGAGACACTTCGAGAACAACGACCCCCGGAGCATGTGGAGAGGTATTAAAACCCTGACTGACAAGAGCAGCACCACACAGATCAGTCAGGACAGTGAACTCCCCGACATCCTGAACCACTTCTTTGACAGACAGCACAGCGGAGCAACAACTGAGAAGATCCAGCCCAAGGAGGAGCAGACACTCTTCCTCCAGCACCACCAGGTGAGGTCCGCTCTGAGGAGGATCGACATCACCAAGGCAGCGGGACCAGACAAAGTGTCGGGCCACACACTGAAGACCTGTGCCGACCAGCTAGCAGAGGTGTTCACTAACATTTTCAACCTCTCCCTGCAACAAGCTGCAGTCCCGACCTGCCTCAACGACTACTACCCAGTCACCCTGACCCCAGTCATCACGAAGTGCTTCGAGAGGATGATACTATCGCACATCAAGGACGTCCTCCCAGCAGACCTGGACAGCCACCAGTTTGCGTACCGAGTGAACAGATCTACAGAGGATCTCCATCACACTTCATACCGGCCTGTCTCACCTGGAGCACCCTAACATGTACGTCAGGATGCTCTTTATTGACTTCAGCTCTGCCTTCAACACCATCATCCCCCATAAACTGGTGCATAAACTCAGAAACCTTGGACTTTCTACATCACTCTGTTTATGGATTCTGGACTTTCTCTCAAACAGACTACAGAATGTCAGGATAGGGAACCTGACATCAACAACCACCATCCTGAACACTGGTGCACCACAGGGCTGTGTGCTCAGCCCGGCCCTCTTCACCCAGGACTGCTCCGCCACCTATTCCTCCAACACAATGGTGAAGTTTGCTGACGACACCACTGTGGTGGGACTCATCTCCAACGACGAGACACACTACAGACAGGAGGTCCAACATCTGGCTGAGTGGTGCTCAGACAACAACCTGGTTCTGAACACCACCAAGACCAAAGAAGTCATAGTGGACTTCAGGAGATCCAGGAAGACCACACCCTCTCCACTCTACATAAGTGGGGAGAGGGTGGACAGCATCAAATTCCTGGGGCTCCTCATTACTGAAGACCTCACTTGGTCCCTGAACACATCACCGTGTTCCGGGTATATAGACCATGATCCGGGTATAACCAGGATCCACGGAAACCTGTGGAGGAGAGAAAGCACAGAGACGCCGGTGAAGAAGCAGTCAGTAATGTGCGTTAATGGTATCGGTAATATAGAATAGTAATGTGAGTAATAATACAAATTAAAGCTGCAAGCAGCAGTGATCGGGCCCTCGCATCTTCACACACGTCCAGGGTACTGGCAGGACTGTGGTTGATGCGGCCATGCATTTCTGTGACCATCAGACACTGCGTGCACAAATTAAATGGTATTTCCTCTGTCGACCAACAGCATAGCCAGGTCATTTTGCCAGGTGCCAGGTGTGAACGCGCTTCAGTGTTAGTAACATAACAGACTGTCAAAGTAAATGCAGGTTGTTTGTTTGTGCAGGTAGCTCCGACAATCACTGCTGAGTGACTCAAAGCTGGAAGAGTCGAGGAGAATTAGGAGAATGTATTGTTCCATGTGGAGAAAAAAAAAAAAAACATCTTTTGTAAAGAAATAAGTTTAAGCCAAAAGTTGAGCCGATGTAGAATAATCTATCATACAATTTATGCTGGGTGCAGTTTGATTTTATTAAACAAACTTCACATTTCATGAAATTACTTTACATTACGGCCTGGCTCCAAAATGAACAAAAACAATAAAATTTACTATTAATGAAAACTCCACATACAAGCGCAATTTGGAAACCTTTTTTATCCAATTTCTGCTCTACAAACATCTTAGTTTGCACATATTTAGATCAGAGAAGTCTTTTTCTGGTGGTGTGCCCAAGAACCCTTTTACCGCTATTACTATGATTCTTAATTGAGGTACAGATGTCTTCAGGGTTAGGATGTTATGACATATGAGAAATTTGGAGTAGATTAGACAATGTACGGCAGAGTTACAACTTCCTGTTTCATGGCGAATGGTGTTTTTTTGACGCGATGGATACATAGTTCGATAACTTTTTGATCTTTGAGTAACTTTTCACTGCCAAGGTCTCAAGGGCATACTGACCGAATATAAGTAGAAGAAATATTCAGAAGAAATATGAAAATCTTACCAGTATCCCAAGCACCTCCTTTTTGCAATGAAACTTGTACGATAATAATAATAAACATTAGTATAACAATAGGTCCTCCGCTCAGACTACGTCGGTGCTCGGGCCCTAATGATTAGCAGTGGGAGTCAGCAGGGCCATGGTGGGAGGAAGGACCAGGGTCCAGATAAAACTACGATCCATGGAAACCTGTGAGGAGAGAAAGAACAAAGACACCGGGGAAGAAGCAAAGTTAGCAATGAGCATTAATGGAACATGAATTCATAGAGAGAAGAGGAGAGAGAAGAGGAGAGAGGAGGTCAGTGTATCCTAGGAAATCCTGCGACAGTCTAGGCCAGGGGTCGCCAATTGGCGGACCACGGTCCGGAGCCGTACCCAGACACCATTGTATCCGGACCCAGGACCTAAAATTGATTTTATTTTGACAGAGCGCTTCTATTTTAACCGGCGCAGCTTTTTCAGCCTTTACGGCACTTGTTCAGCGGTGCAGGAAACACACCAACCAATGCGTTGTAAATCACGTGATGCAGCTTAGCCAATCAAATATGGGTATTCTGACACTTTTCCTGACTGGAGTGAGATGTACACACACCGGGGGAGAGACGAGGAAAGAGAAGGAAGAGCAGGAGAATAATACGTGAGTCAGAGAAGTTCACATAACGTTCTCCAAAAAGAGAAAAGTGGTCAAAGAGACCAGAGTCTTTAACCAAAAATGAACAGACTATTATAGGTTAATTCTTCACACGGACAGTTTATAACCAGTGTGTCTCATATGTTTAGAGACCGTGATGATTATTAAAAGCACTAAATAGCGCAAGTTAGATATTATTGTAATGTTCCGGACCTTTGCCCGAGGAGATTTTCTCAATCTGGACCTTTTGGAATTTTAATTGAATACCCCTGGTCTAGGCCTATAGCAGCTTATCTAGGGGCTGGTCCAAGGCACACCTGAGCCAGCCCTAACTATAAACCTGAGCCAGCCCCAACTATAAACCTGAACCAGCCCTAAACCTGAGTCAGCCCTAACTTTAAACCTGAGCCAACCCTAACTTTAAACCAGCCCCAGCCCTAAACCTGAACCAGCCCTAACTATAAACCTGAGTCAGTCCTAACTATAAACCTGAGCCAGCCCCAACTATAAACCTGAGCCAGCCCCAACTACAAACCTGAGCCAGCCCCAACTACAAACCTGAGCCAGCCCCAACTACAAACCTGAGCCAGCCCCAACTATAAACCTGAACTAGCCCCAACTATAAACCTGAACCAGCCCTAAATATAAGCACTATCAAAAAGGAAAGTCTTAAGCCTCCTCTTAAATGTGGTGAGTGTGTCTGACCCCCGGACTGAAACTGGAAGCTGGTTCCACAAAAGAGGAGCTTGATAACTGAAGGCTGGTGCCTGACAAATTCGGGCTTTATCGGTGAGAAGGATTTTAAATTCTATTCTAGATGTTACAGGGAGCCAGTGCAGAGAAGCTAATACAGGAGTAATATGATCTATTTTTCTTAGTTTTTGTTACTACACAAGTTGCAGCATTCTGAATCAGCTGGAGAGATTTATTAGAGCAGCCTGATAATAAGGAATTGCAGTAATCTAGTCTAGAAGTAACAAATGCAGATACGGTGGCAACACGCTTACCGTAACACGTGGAGATACCTACAGTAGCGGGAACTACCACAGAAGCATTTTTGATACGTTGCCGGTTGTTCATTTGTCTGTGTCTCAGAGTAGTGCCAATAACACAGGTGACCACACAGTAGTACTGTGGTTGAACACATCCTGTGTAGACACTGAAAGAGGACTGAAGGTGCTGAGGCAAACATGCCAATACTGTAGAGTCTGCAGCGAAGCCGGCAGCTCTTTGAGGCTGTACTGTACACAACTGTGCTTTGAGCTGACAAGACTAAGACTGAAGGGTTGAGTCCAAGTCAAGCCCACGACTAAGGCAGGGCGAGGCCAAGTGAAGGCCAAGACCAGCACAGTGCGAGTCCCACACTGCATGACAGACTTACTATAAAACATGGAGCAATCAAACCACAGACACTCAAATTCATCTGAATGATCCACATTTCCATAAAAAAACACCTACACAAAACAAATGAAGATTCATCTTCATTTGCCAATTTTATAGCCAAATGTACTTTAAGTAAACCATGAGAAATGTCTTGATAAAATAATAAACAGGTAATGCAGAGGTGAATTTTATTTGTGGGGGAAAAATTCACAGGCAATTTAGTGATATCCCCCCCATCGCGGTCTTGACTGGTCTTGATATAAAATCCCGGGTCCTCCTTGTCCGAGGAATGACCGAGCATTAATGCGATCATTTCCTATACCAGACCAAGACCTTCAAAAAGTGGATTGGGATCGGCCTTGAAACCGATCTCAAGCTCTTAGAAAAAAAGGGTTCCAAACAGGTTCTTCCTGGAGGGCTGAGGTTTTACCCTGAACCATTTGCTTCCCAAAAAAAACATTTTTGAAGAAAGGGTTTTCCAAGGTTCTTTTGGAGACTAATGATTCCATTAAGACCGATTTTCTTGCAAAGAATCCTTTTTCTCTGTAGAAACTTTCATATGAGCTTGGTTGGAACTTTTCACAGATGGCTAGGTAGAAGCATCCAGGTGGAACATTTACAACAGGTTCTACCTTTTATAACCAAAAAGGGTTCTCCTATGAAAACAAGCCGAAGAACCCAATATTATTCTTGTAAGTAACTCAATTTCTGAGAGTGTACAACACTAGTGGCACTCACTGTACAACACACCCCATTCTAGATGGAGTCTGCCAATCCTCTTCATAATGCTCTCACTTATTTATGATAAAGGCACTAATCTCTAGAAAGTAATGTGCTTATGATTTATTGATCTTAGAGTGCTGCACATTAGAAAGCAGCCTCATGTGCAGACATGAGTGGGAACATTCTGTCTGCAGCACTTTCATTTAACAAAATGAAATTCAGTGATATGAAATGCAACATGCATGTATAGGGGCCACACAAAGATTTACATCGGCGCGATGGAGAGCAGCCAATGGGAATTATCATCCAATCAAAACAACACTGGGTGCTCTGTTGGTTATCTGCCTGCTATTCTACAGAGACCAATGCAACAATAACCACACAGCTCTCATTCACCATCAGCTGTCACTCGCACAATCCAGCTCCTCTGTTTTCTCTGTTTATGTTGGGGATGAGTGGTCACATGAGGACACTGTTGGATGAATTAACTCCAAGTTATGAAGACCCCCTTTGTATTTGTGTCCTCTTGTCATACAGCTGCATTAAAACCATCATGAAATGTTTTATCAACACCCACATGTCATCAAAACTGCAACAGTCCATAAGTGTGAAACAATGTAAGGGATACAGCACACATCCTCACCCAGATTTTGAACTTTTTGATGAAATTTGTAGAAAATAACCGATTCAAATGACTTTACAGAATTTCTCAATTTAGTACCATACAACATTATTGTAATACACGTCTGAACTATTCAGTGAATATTCATGCCCAGCAGCTGGAGGCTTTGTCATCCTTTGAGATTCCATTCCCATGAGGACAGAAATGTTCCAACATATTGTTGTCACTGCTCAGGCTCACTTTGTCTCTCAGCTAGAAAGTGTTTTTACAATCTCCCCAATTATTATTGGTATATAACGTTTTTGATATTGTAATTTCTCTGCCAAAAAAAAAGACTTATTACACAATCATATCTTACATGAGAATGACTAAAGCTGGATTGTGGAACTTTTGTCTCCCCCCTCTGGCAGTGAGAGACCATAGCGACAGAGCAGAAGCTAGGACTATGGTGGAAGCATGGCAGAAAATCCTAGGAAGCATTTCTGCAGTGGATGCTTCCGACTCGTTCAGAGGATGGATTGTATTCAAAACATTTGCATGGGAAGACTTGAAAAGAGCGCTCCGGTGGAAGGGGGGGATGGGGCGAGCTCATCTGTTGGCATGTTTCCCTGGCGGCAAGTTTCAGCATTGTGTTAATGTTGCACGGTGTATCGATACTAAAAAGGTACCGCGGTAGCCGTACGTTAAAAACGATATGATTTTCCATATTTTTAGTATCGATACTTCATTAAAATAGCGCGATCAGAGCGCGCTCGCTGTTCTTTTTTTTATTCTTCTTCTCCCCTTTCTTCTTTGTCTTTCCTTTCTCTCTTCTTCTCTTTTTTCCTCTTCTTTCTCTGTTCTGCTTCCTGTCATGCTGTCTGCACGCACTGACTGCAAGGGGGCGGGGCTGCCCAGCGCTCACACAGCAACAGGCAGCGCTCACTCACTGCAGTGATAGCAGGGGAGACATGCATCAAGGTCCGTGTACGTTTTGATACTGTTTTACCGTTCAGTCGAAAAAACGACAATACGGAAATAAGGAGTATTCTCGTTTTTCGTTTCAAACCAAAAACGGAAAAACGGAAATGGGGGACCGTGTATGGTCCCCACTGACATACAGAGACCCGTCTGCAAAACTTGTTTCAAAGCCACACAGACCAAGGGAGGCAACAGGTCTAACATGGCAAAGCACCTTTCAGACAGACACCCCAAACTTTTCAAAGAGTTCAAAGAACGACGGGTTAGCAAATGTGATTATAAACATGAACACCCCCAAGCTCACCCATATACAGCCTAACACGAGTAGCCTTAGCCTAGTTTGACGACAAGCCTATATGATCATGAGGTCACAATGCACACAAGAGTGTACGAAATGAAACACAATTGATGCAAAATGGCTACATGCTTGTGGAGCCTGAGGGTGGATCTTGAGCTAATTATTTTTATTTTTAGTCAAGGAAAAATAATTATTCCATGAATTAAGATAAAATATGAAGTGAAAATATCAAACTCACTATGCAAGTAAATGAAGCATTGTTTATCCACCCACTCCCACAGACAGCAGCAAAACAGAGACAGAGTTCCCTTCCAGCTGTGTTTGAAAGCCAGAGGCTTGAGAGAGGCTCAACAGATGCGAAGAGGTTAAACATTAATATTAATGCCATTTGTTAAGTGTTCAAAAAGCTTGGCAGGAACAAGCTGGTAAAAAAGGGAACCGTACAGATGTTTTATTTATAACTATTATAGATAAATATACCAGTATCGTATTTGTGGTATTGTATCGAATTCTGGTATCGTATCGTAAGTATCGGGTATCGCGATACTTATGGCAGGTATCGTATCAAAGTCATAATTTTGGTATCGTGACAACCCTACATTGTGTAAACCCATTTGGCAAGGGCTTGAATGTAACGGATGTTCATTTCATGTAAAAACTCCTGCACTCCAGCTTTTTTCTTATGAAAGATGAATCATCTTATTAAAGGTTTAATAAATGTTAAACCTTGATTTTCAAATACAATCAACAAATCCCCCGTTTTACCCTGATTTTAGGTTTACTTTTACACAACAAAATTACTTGGTTAGGTATGTGGAAAGATTGTGGTTTGGGTTTAAAATTCATACAATTGTTATGTAAAATAAATGAAGCTTAGCGGAAGTTTAGTCCCGGAGAATCTGTCATTTCAATGTCCATTCCAGTCTTTATCACATCAGTGGCCAAGCTTCTTTTCACTGATCTCATCTTCACGGCTTAACCACCACGACCAGTGTCTAGAGTCAATCTGGGGAACATTCCTATACTACCCAGGTATCACTATCCCCTTACATATGACTACATCACTGGAGTCTACTCACCAAAAACTCTCCACAGTTCAAACATTACTGTGCACCAAGTAATAGATTTATTAATATTATTTTTAGTGCTGGGCAAGTTAACGCGTTAATTTCGCATTAACACAATCATTAATTAACGCCGACAATTATTTTATCGCGCGTTAACGCATTTGTTATATTTATTATAATTTTTTATTGAAAGACAAGAGACAATACATATACATAACAAGAGGATGACAAGAACAGTGGGATAAAAGCCAGCAAACATCCTATAGTGTGTGTGTATGTCCTTGAGCCTTTTGAGATGGGGAAAAAAATTATAATAATTAAAAAACAACAACAACAAAAAAACAGGTAAGTATTTTTAATTTATTATTATTGGAACAGACTGTCTCATGTTTATCGTTTTGTATTGGAGATATGATGTCCCTTCAGGGTTGCCGTAGAGAAAAGGCGACTTCTGCTTCTGGTCGAGGGGGGGTGCAGAAATAAAGAGAGAAGCTGCACCAGCTGTTGCTCTCCCTGGAGACTACTGGACATCGCTGCGGTAAAGTCAGACACTCAGATCTCCGTGGTCAACTCAGCAGACACTTACATGTTAGTGCACCTATATGCTGAAATTCACGGTAAACACATTTAAACGGCACAGATCGGGAGCGAGCGAAGGACTTTGAAAGTTAGCGGAAAGATTAACGTGAGACAACATCCGGTTTCTTCAGAATAAGATGCCAACAAAGTATGAATTATATTCACATTAAGTATAAAACATGCTACCTGCATCTCGTGAACCAAATGCTAGACCTTTTGTTCATATAACACTACTTTTGAATTCATTATTGAACTTTGCCATAACAATGAGATTAATCGCAAAAAATCCATGCGATTAAATATTTTATTCGTTGCCCAGCACTAATTATTTTTATTACACAAGTCTCTCCTGTTTGACCTACACTTGGTATGTAACTAAATAATGGAAGTTATGTAACAAAGGGCAATATAAGTGAACACTGACTTGGTTTCACATATGACACAAACTGCAGTCTCCATCCATCCATCCATTTTCCTCCGCTTATCCAGGGTCGGGTCGCGGTGGCAGCAGGCCAAGCAGGCTGACCCAGACCTCCCTCTCACCGGCAACATGTTCCAGCTCATTCTGGGGGGATCCCGAGGCGTTCCCAGGCCAGCTGGGAGATGTAATCTCTCCAGCGTGTTCTGGGTCTTCCCCGGGGTCTCTTCCCAGTTGGACGTGCCTGGAAAACCTCCAGTGGGAGGCGTCCAGGAGGCATCCTAATTAGATGCCCGAACCACCTCAGCTGACTCCTTTCGACGCGAAGGAGTAGCGGCTCGACTCCAAGCTCCCTCCTGATGACCGAGCTCCTTACCCTATCTCTAAGGCTGAGCCCGGCCACCCTACGGAGGAAACTCATTTCGGCCATTTGTAGCCGCGACCTTGTCCTTTTGGTCACGACCCAGAGTTCGTGACCATAGGTGAGGGTAGGAACGTAGACCGAGTGGTAAATTGAGAGCTTTGCCTTCCGGCTCAGCTCCCTCTTCACCAAGACAGTCCGGTGCAGCGCCTGCTTTACTGCTGCAGCCGCACCGATCCGTCTGTCGATCTCCCGCTCCATCTTACCCTCACTCGTGAACAAGACCCCGAGATACTTGAACTCCTTCGCTTGCGGTAGGCACTCCGTCCCCACCTGGAGGGAGCAATCCACCGGTTTCCGGCAGAGCACCATGGCCTCAGATTTGGAGGTGCTAACTCTCATCCCCGCCGCTTCACACTCGGCTGCAAACCGCCCCAGTGAATGCTGGAGGTCATGATCCGAGGAGGCTAACAGGACCACATCATCTGCAAACAGCAGAGAGGCGATCCCGAGACCCCCGAACCTGACGTTCTCCACCCCCAGGCTGCGCCTAGATATCCTGTCCATGAAAGTCACAAACAGGACCGGAGACAAAGAGCAGCCCTGGCGGAGGCCAACACCCACCGGAAACGTGTCTGACTTATTGCCGAGAATGCGGACACAGCTCCTACTGCAGTCGTACAGAGACCGGATCGCCCGTTGTAATGAGTCCGGCACCCCATACTCCCGCAGCACCCCCCACAAGAACCCCCGAGGGACCCGGTCGAAAGCCTTCTTCAAGTCCACAAAGCACATGTAGACTGGTTGGGCAAACTCCCAGAACCCCTCAAGTAGTCTTGCGAGGGTAAAGAGCTGGTCCACTGTTCCACGGCCGGGACGGAATCCGCATTGCTCCTCTTGTATCTGAGGTTCGACAAACGGTCGGAGCCTCCTTTCCAGCACCCTGGCATAAGCCTTCCCCGGGAGGCTGAGTAGTGTGATACCCCGGTAATTCGAGCACACTCTCCAGTCCCCCTTTTTGAAAATGGGAACCACCACCCCGGTCTGCCAGGCCATGGGCACTGACCCTGACCCCCATGCGACATTGAAGAGGCGTGTCAGCCAGGACAGCCCAAACATGTCCAGCGCTTTCAGCATCTCAGGGCGGATCTCATCCACCCCGGCGCCTTGCCACCAAGGAGCTTTTTGACTACCTCAGCGGCCTCTGCCAGGGATATGGGTGAGCCTCCCCCTAGATCCTCAGGCGCTGCCGCCTCTGCAGAGGACATGTTGGTCGGGTTTAGGAGTTCCTCAAAGTGCTCTTTCCACCGCCCGACGATGTCCCCTGTCCGGGTCAGCAGTTCCCCCCCCTGCTGAGAACAGCCTGGGGTAAGCCCTGCTTTCCCTTCCTGAGCCGTCGGATGGTTTGCAAGAACCTCCTTGAGGCCAACCGAAAGTCCTTCTCCATGGCCTCCCCGAACTCCTCCCATGCCCGAGTTTTAGCATTCGCGACCACCGCAGCTGCAGCCCTTCTGGACTGCCGGTACCTGTCAGCTGCTTCGGGAGACCCCTGGGCCAACCAGGCCTTGAAGGTCTTCTTCTTCAGCTTGACGGCTTCCCTCACCTCCGGTGTCCACCGGGTTACCGCCACGACAGGCACCGATGACCTTCCGGCCACAGCTCCTAGCGGCCGCGTCCACAATAGAGGCTTTGAACATGGTCCATTCGGATTCCATGTCCCCAACCTCCCTCGGGATGTGAGAGAAGTTCTTCCGGAGGTGGGAGTTAAAGACCTCCCGGACAGGGTCCTCCGCCAGACGTTCCCAGTTCACCCTCACTACACGTTTGGGCTTGCCGGGTCTTTCCAACCGGTTCCCCTGCCATCTGATCCAACTCACCACCAGGTGGTGATCAGTTGACAGCTCTGCTCCTCTCTTCACCCGAGTGTCCAAGACATACGGCCGCAAATCAAATGATACGATTACAAAGTCGATCATTGATCTCCGGCCTAAGGTGTTCTGGTACCAGGTACACTTATGAGCCACCTTATGTTCGAACATGGTGTTCGTTATGGCCAAACCATGGCACGCACAGAAGTCCAATAACGAGACACCATTCGCGTTCAGATCGGGCAAGCCGTTCCTCCCAATCACCCCCCGCCAGGTTTCTCCATCATTGCCCACGTGAGCATTGAAGTCCCCCAGGAGAACTATGGAGTCGGTAGGTGGCGCCCTTTCCAGGACCCCTCCCACCGACTCCAAGAAGGCCGGATACTCTGAACTGCTGTTTGGTGCGTAAGCACAAACCACAGTCAGAGCCTTGCTCCCCGCAACCCGTAGGCGCATGGAGGCGACCCTCTCGTTCTCCGGGGAGAACTCCATCACAGCGGCGCTCAGCCAGGGGCTCGT
This sequence comes from Anarrhichthys ocellatus, assembly GCF_004355925.1. NCBI lineage: Eukaryota > Metazoa > Chordata > Actinopteri > Perciformes > Anarhichadidae > Anarrhichthys > Anarrhichthys ocellatus. The sequence continues at coordinate 199,885 of NW_022280188.1, forward strand.
GAGTATCCCCACTCCTGCCCGGTGCCTCTCACCCTGGGCAACTCCGGAAAAGGACAAAGTCCAACCTCTCTCCAGGAGCTTGGTTCCAGAGCCAGCGCTGTGTGTGGAGGTAAGTCCAACTATATCTAGCTGGTATCGCTCCACCTCCTGCACCAACTCCGGCTCTTTCCCCGCTAGCAAGGTGACGTTCCACGTCCCTAGAGCTAGTCTATGCTGCCGGCGATTGGCTCGCCCAGGCCTCCCGCCTGACCCGCCGCCCGGTCTGCATTGCACCCGACCCCGATGCTTGTCCCTGCGGGTGGTGGGTCCACAGGGTGGCTGCTCCATGCTGTTTATTCGGGCTGAGCCCGACCGGGCCCCATGGGCGAAGGCCCGGCCACCAGACACTCGCCGACGAGCTCCCCTCCTGGGTCTGGCTCCGGGAGGGTGCCCCGGTTTCCCTGGTCCGGGCGAGGTGGCTGAAGTCCGTGGGCTGCTTATCATTAGGGTCGTTTTGAACCGCTCTTAGTCTGGGCTCTCCCCCGAGACCTGTTTGCCTTGGGAGACCCTACCAGGGGCTAATCCCCCGGACAACATAGCTCCCAGGATCACTGAGCCACTCAAACTCCTCCACCACGTTAAGGTTGCGATTCGCGGAGGAACTTAACAAGTTGCTTTCGCTGATATCGACAAATGATGTTGAGAAAAACACAATCTGTATTTTAATTTTTCTTTTGAACTGTATTTGCCATTTCAAATTAGTAGTCTATAAACATTAAAGGTTTAAGGTGACAGAGTTTACTCAATTGACAATTGAGTAAAAAGATGGCTAGATGGCTAGAATGTAAGTGTGTTGAAGCTGAGAAAAAGGTGGAGGAGATGGAGGACTCCTGATTAAACTATTGTGTTACACGGCTTCACTATATAGCAGTCAAATTGATAGTGTGGCTACAGGTGGTTAATCTGTGGCTCTGGCAGCCTATGATTCATCGAGCACTTAAAACATCACCTATTTAAAGACAATCAAAAAAGGAAGGAAGACTGCGGGTTATAGGTGCTGGTCAGAGACAGCCAGTAAGATAAATGAGAGGAAAGCTTACAAAGACGGATAGCAGCGCTTGAGTGGTAGAGTGCACATGCTTCGGTAGTCTCCCATCTGCTGTTATAAAATGCACACACACTCTCACACACACACACACACACACACACACACACACACACACACACCTGTAAACCTGATAATGAGGCTCATTTAAATTATGATGTGTCATTTTCCAAAGCTTTCGTCGCATTGAAACATTTGAATCATATCAAAGAGTTGGTGTCTCAAGAACAACATGAGGAATTGAGAAAAAAGATGAACTACAGAAGCCATTCGACACTGCGTGTTTTTATGTGTATTGCTAAAATACAGAAAAATCTAAACATACACAACAGTTAAAGTTGTTGCACATTGGTGATTTGCTTCATTCTGCGACATAAGATGTTTGATTCAAGTAAGATAAATATGAACTGCACATATAAATAATATTAGTTGTGTTACGAAGTGTCACCTATGCAGCTAACTTGACTCATCTACAACGGTGATGACGGTGAAGAGTCTGCAAACAGATGGGAGGTTGATCAGCTAGCCTTCTGGTGTGGTCAGAACAAACTGGAGCTGATCCATAGACTGTATATAAGAAGTGGATGTGGTCGAGACGTCAACCATTGGTTTGTGGACTGCCATTTAGAAGCCTTGGCCTCGGCGTTTTGGCCGTCGTCAACTTGGATTACGGCGTCTTAGCTTTTTGTGACCATATTTGGACTGCGGAGAATTGACGTAGCGACGTCGTATACAGCTCTGGTAGCGGTAGCATCCTGTCAATCACAAGGTAGTACCCTGCTTTATGATCTATTTTAACTCTAAATGGACCATCATTTACTAAATGAACATCATGCTGTATTGAAGAAGACTTGAAACTAGAGATTGAGACCAAAAACTCATTTTCACAATGTTTACTGAGGTAATAAATCAAGAGAGAAGTAGAGTCATTTTCTCATAGACATACAGCCAGACTTCTTTTTGCAACTGTAGGAGTCGCCCCCTGTTGGTCAGTAGAGACAACCCAAGTTTTAAGACACTAATCGGCTTCACTCGGCAAAACAGGAGGTTGCCGCCTGGTCTATACCTGCAGTAATAGTGGTGCACCATTCTCTCCAAACCTGTTAGTTGGTCTCATTAACACACATTTGAGTAAATCCCTGTTACGATCATCACAAAGGTGGTGTGTAAGGAGGTTGCAGGGACCGACTCCACTGTCCCATGTGACAACATCAGCAACATCATTCCTCATTTGCATCACCATGGTTACAAACATGAAAGTCTCTCTCTGCAGTCAGTGTTTGGTTTGTCTGCTGTGGAAACATGCTGAGGACCCACTCCCTCTGTAGATATGAAGGGTGATTATAAAACATAATTATGAATACTATATTCCTTTTTATGCTAATAGATCATCTTAAATGCTCCACCCTGGCCCTTTGAGTTGAACATTGCACCCAGAGTTAAACCCCTCAGCATGTGCACATAAAGTGAGCTCGCCTCACTGCGCACCACCGTTTTTCATAATGCACACACATGTTCTGCCTAAATCTTTCTTTGTAGTCCGTCTGAATATAAAGCAAAAGTGGCACAATAGCAGTATATGATTGTGACACCAATGTTGGTGGAAAGACAGTACTGAAAAGAAACAATAGGAGCAGAATGAGCAGGTGAGTCAAGAGGAGAACTGACAAGGGGTGGTAAGCCCAGACAAATCAGGCCTCTTTCTCTTACAGGAACGGCCGATTGCCTCATTGCTTTATCAGCCAGGCCGTAAGAAGACGGGGGCTGTCTCTGTACGTCAGCATTCAGCGAAGCATTCCCTCTTTGGGTCTGATTAAATTGGGTTTCTTTCTTTTTGCCAGTAGAGAGAATGCAATCATTAGACCCTTCCGCATTGGCTTCACTCTTTATGAACCAGAGGTTGCCATAGTGCCATAGTGAATAGCACTGTGTGGAGGCGTCCGGTTTCTGGGCAGCATCTAAAGAATCCCAGAATCTAAAGAGGGCATCCAACATAGACACCATAAGGGAAAAAGATTAATAACTAAAAGATCTAGCTAGTAGTTACAGAACAACCCAAGGAGACAAATAGGGTAAAGTGGGAACTGTAGGCATTAACCTTGGAGAGAAACACTATTTTAAACTACAAGACAGATAAAGTCATAGGAAATGTATAAAGAGAAGAGAGACAACACTGTTTCCAAACCACTGTGTGGGCTCAGAGGGGTTGCAGACTCAGTGGGTAGTGAAGCAAAGCACTGTGGGAGTTTTCAATCCATCAATAGGTGCCTTTCCTTCAGGGTATCTGGGAATTGAGCCAGCAACCCTCTAAGTGCTGGCAGCCTTGCCTCTGAAGGCATACAAGTCATTACCCTCACACACACACACACACACACACACACAGTGTATTCCCATACATTCAAAACTGTGCCTGCATGCAAACACACATACTCAAACACCCACTTCTTCAAATGCTCTCATCTTCCTCTGCAGTGACACACATACACAGTCTATCTTCCTTGTCTGGCTTCACCAGCTTCCAGGGAGACACTTTATAAATAATGATTTATTACAAGGAGGAAAAAGAAGATGAAGGCAATAGGCCTTGGATAAAGAATACATTTCTTGCCCTCGATGGAATATGTTTACCCGAGGCAGCACTCCAAGTCGGGGAGTCATCGTAGAAACAGTTGGAGAATTCAGCTCGGTCAGAGAGGATGGTAGAACTGGGATACATCCTCTATCCCGCCTATGAAAAGTATAAAGAAGAGAAGCAGTGGAAGACCCTGAGCAACAAAAAGGGGAGAGACTGAATTCAAATGGAAGAGTAAAGGCCCTTACCCACCGGGGACGTGACAAATTAAAAAAACAAAATCAAAACAGGAAATGTCAATTTGCGACAGTCGCATCACTTTTTCAATAAAGGTTAGAATAGATTTGTGCAGGCAGAGGACCAACTACCACAATCCTATTGACCTAGAGCCGCGTCTCACAGTAACAAACACAGTCTGAGGTAAACTGTGTTTTACTCTAAAGCTTTTTTGTTGAGTTTCCTTCCTCTGAGTGAATTTGAGTTCCGTCTGGTAAACAGCTACAGTCATTCGGTCTAGGGCTTTAATTGTGAAAAGTTAGAAAGGAAGCAGTAGATCTGGTCTGCGCTGCCTTGGTCAAGATTGAAAGGAGTAATAAAGTGTGCCATCTTGGTACGGATGACAGAGCCTCCATGTTGTTGTACAACATATTGTATGTTATGTCTGTTCCGCACAATGTGATCGGTTGATGCCTTTTTTCGTGACGTAAATGCTCAAGAATATCAACCTTGTTCTAAAAAACAAACAAACTGTTGTAAAGGACCGGCAGGCTGCAGGGCCTTTTCCTATCACACCCCTCTTCCTCTGGCATAACCTCCCTGCTGACATCAAACAATCTGACTCCATTGAGTCAGAGAAACTCTTTTTTCTCTTTTCGCCTTAGTTGTTTATTTTTTTATTACTTCAGGCTTGTACCTGTTACCATTATCCTTCTGTGGGTCGGTCTCACTCTCAATCAACATATTAAGCCTAGTACTATAGTCCATGTTCGTCCTGCCAAAATTGACACCGTCAACTTTCTGAATACCACTCCATCTCTCGAACACTCTGTTAGTTTGTCCCTCTTTCTTACCCTCTCTAGTTTCTCCTCCTCATCCTCTCTTTTGAATCAGGCTTCTCCGTGCTGGATCAGTAGCCATCCTGGGATCTCTGTCTGTCTTTGCTATCGGTACCTCATGTTTTGTGAACTTCTGGAGATTCAGCCTCTCCTCTTGACTCTCTCTCTCCCTTATGTGCATGTTGTCCTTGTCTCTCTCTCCCTCCATGTGTTTGTTATTCTACCTCCCTGTGTGAATGGTGTGCTTGAGTTCTTCCTTTGCCAGTTTTAGGAGTCTGCCTTCTTTCCAGGTCTCCATGAAGTCTGGTGAAAGTTGCTCAATGTCCGATTTTTAATATGCTTACAATCAGTGTGCGAAATAGCCGATGGCAATCAGGGGTTCCCGACGTACACCCCCCAACGCTCCAGCTCTCTTGTACTATGCTGGTCCTAAACAGACTCAATACCCGTATAAATGTTTTCATGGATGCAAGCCAAAGGAACTAGGCTGTGCACACTTTGCACACACGTCACTGAGGCTAATATCGTAAACAATAAAGCCACTCACACAACTACGCTCTGCAACAGAATATGCACAGCACACTTTCACCTCTCTTTCACAAACCTGACACACACATATACACACGCTCAAACCACATATAGACCTTGACTCGACTTCTTCTCGTTGTCGTCCTGGTATCTAAGAAGAGGAGAGGATGTCCTGCTTTGATCCAGGTTCTCACGAAAGGCAATGAATAGAATTTGTCGAAAGGGGATCCAATTGGGTCCACAAACTGACGTGAAGACAGGCTCGCTTTGTGCAAATAGCTGTGTCATTTAAATCAGTGGTTCTCAACTGGTCTCGCTGCGGGACCCACCATCACCCCTTAATGACAATTTCTTAATGAAATTTTCAACTTCTCAAATGTATTTAATGTTAAGATGGTGCAGTTTGAACCTGAGCTGAAAGTGTCCTCTGCAGTCGTAGTGTAGGGAGCTCTCTTGTGCAGAGAAATTGTTCCTGTCAGTCCCCGTCCCACACATGTTTCATGTAAACGAGTAAAACTGTTTTGTTTGTTATGTCTGTAGATTCGTCCATTTGTAATGCAAAATGACCACTTGCCTTAATTCGAGCTGTGGTCTGTTGTTGATGTCATCCGATGTCTTCAATTCGTCTACTTATAGTGTCATTTGACAGAGGTATAGTTTTCAGTTTATCTGCTGTGGATTGATCCAACAAATGCCGCTTCAGTTTTGACGGCTTCATGCTTTTTTGTGCCAGAACCTCGCTGCACAAAACACACTGAGGTTTTTGCCCTCTTTTGTCCTCAATGTAAGATAATCCATATCTCATGTAGTCGGTGTCGTACTTGCGTTTCGCTCAATTGGCATATGAAAATGAACTTTGCAGGTGTTCTTCTATACTGTGAAATGGCGGGTGTCTATTAGCATTACAAGGCATTAACGCCAAATACTGTTAAGGAGTGTGAATAACAATAAAAAATCCCCTTCAAAATAAAAGCACAAGATTTATTCATTTTTTCGGGCAAAGGCCCACTGAAAACGGGTCCCACCAGTTGAGAATCACTGATTTAAATCATATCGTGTACTCACTATTCATATTTATGAATAAATGTTCTGTAGTTTGAATAATGAAAACGTCTGTGCATTAGTATGCTTTTAAAAAACACTTAAGTGACAATTGCAAGTGACAAATAATTGTCTTATGATTTCAGAAATTTAGACTTTTGGGGGTCTGAAGTGTCAATCAATGTTGTATTTCACACTATTTACAGTCATCTATAATGACAGGTAATCATCCTGATTAACTGTACTGTACCTTTCAAAATAAAAGCCCCTTGGAGTAACTGTATCAACATTAAGCTTAGAATTAGCTTAGTTGCTTCTGTATTTTTTTCTATTAAAATGTGTACACTGCACTCTGGTCCTGCCTTGTATGAATTTGTGGTTACTTGTAAGTGACTTGGGTGTAGTTATGCATGATACATTGATAATACATTTTAAAAAACAATATTTCAGTCATTCATTGATTAATTTCCTGTTGCAATGGTAATTAAAGAAGGCAATACAACCATTGTATTCTCTACATGTCTCTCACAGTGAAACACACAGAGCATGTGGTGTACCTTGAAAATACATGCTTAGTTACTACCAGCAATATCGGCATGTATATATATATATATATATTGCGACGTCTTCGGGCAGTAGCAGCCACACTGTCAAAATTTCCTGTGGAATTTTCTAGTTTCTATTAAAATCTACCAGTGGCATTTTGTAAAAGTTGAGAGGTATACATATGGAATTTCAGCTGTATCAGCTGTAGAAGTTTAGCTTGTGTTCTTAGGGTGCAGTGGTTGACTCAGAGATGCTGCTTATGATTAGTCTGTCCAAGGAATATGGAAAAAGAAAATCATTCATCAACTTCATCACGGTCAGTGTCCTCTCTGTTCATAATTTCTATCTATGTCCTTATAAATATATAATCTATAACCTTGTTCTGTATATTCATTATTTAAACAATACACTGTGACAAACAGGATTTATCAGGATTTCATGCACTGTGTACATCCCCGGAAAAACCCACTTAACCACAGATTAGTTCTCAGCTCGTGCCACAAGCTCCCTTCCCTTATCTGTCATCCATTTTCATTCAGAGCGGGAGAGCAGGCGAGAAGTAGAGAAGTAGAGAGATCGGTCGGAGCAGCTTTTTAAGGAAGTTGGTCATTCATCCCCAACCCAGCATTAAAACCTGGCCCAGATTCGCAGACCTCAGTGAGTGACTCTTTTTAATTGAAGACTTTTGTTCATTTTGGTGCTAATCAAAACGGTGCTGAATTGAACTATGTTTGTTTTTACACGACTTGAACTAAACTTAATCTAATAATCCCTTTGGCGGATTTGTGAAAGTCTCAAATACAGTATATGAATTTTTTTTTGGTTTGCAAAGATTTTGTGTTTGTGTTCTTGTTTTTAACTAAGGTCATTCAATGTGTAGGGCAGGGGTCACTAATAGGCAGACCGCACTCCGAGTCCGGACCTAAACGCTGTTGTATCCGGACCCTGGACCTAAAATTAATAGATAATTGAGAATTATTAAATTTTGACAGAGCGCTTCTATTTTAACCGGCGCAGCTTTTCCAGCCTTTTACGGCACTCATTCAGCGGTGCAGAAAACACACCGACCAATTACATGCTTTGTAAATCACATCACGTGATGCTGCTCAGCCAAATGTGAGATTTACACACGGGGGAGACAGGGCGAGAGACCAAGTAGTCTGAGAAGAATACGTGAGTCAGGAGTATTTCACATGCCGTTTTTCAAAAAGAGAAATGTGGTCAGAGAGACCAGAGCCTTTAACCAACAATGAACAGACTCTTATAGGTTAATTCTTCCAACGGGCAGTTTAAAACCAGTATGTCTCACTTGTTCAGAGACTGTGGCAATTATTAAAAGCGTCACTATGAGACAAAGCACAACTCTTTTGAATTTCACTCGCATCCGAAATGAAGTCACGGAAAATAAACCTAAGAGCCCAATATGATCAGAATCCTAACATAACATTTTTAACTGTCCAACAATGATGTGAACAGAGAGGGGAATGAGGCTGAAGTGGTTTCAGCAACCACAGATATAAAGTTAGACCCTACACACAAATCTCTCTTTTAAAAGGATGAGAAGAATATAATATCGTGGTTTTTTTGGGTGACATCCCTTCTTACCTGAATTAACTGAATTTAAAGCTGCAGGGCAAATAAAATCCAATACAATTTGTTTATAATTGGTATTAGTACTTTATTTTAAGATAAACATTTTTCAAAAGCTCTCTGTAATTTAATTTATTCTTAAATACAGTTCTTATTTTATTTGAAACGAGAATATTTATTTATTATTAGATTATGTATTATCAGTGGTGGGCCGTGCATTGTATACCTGGGCCTTCTGTGCTGTCCTACTACAGTTGAATTACCTCCTAATAACCTCATGATGACATCAATCCAGCAAACCTGCAGCGGATCCACGCATTCCACCACACAAGAGCACGAGCCATTCAAATATTATTCATAAAAATGACACGATAGACAAATGAACAGTAGTAACGTTACTATGTAAAAAAAAAAAAACTCAGTTTGTCACTTACCGAAACTTAAAGAGTTTAATCCCAGTACATCGTTTCAGTTCCAGTAAGAAGTCCTTCTCGATTCATGGACGGCAGTGATGACAGTCGAGCCTCCCCAGTTGTATTTCGCTGATCTGCTGCGGCAGGTTCACAGCGGGGCTGGGATCCCGCCGGCCGGCGCTGTTTCCCTTCGAATGTGTTCGTTGAGTTGTAGATCCACTTGAGTCTCTCCAAAAGTTTCCAAATACTATGGCGTCCTCAGGTTAGCGTAGCGTAGCTCCAAACACCAAGAGCTCAGTTACAGAATAATCTTTTCGGATCTGTTTTTTATTACTGAGGTCATTATGATGGTGATGTACTGGACTGCATTAAATCCAGAAGTGTTTCTAATAGTCTGACCCCCTCATGTGTACAAGTAGGGAGGACAAACATTAGAAACACCTCTCCGTATTATGTAGTCCAGCACAAAAAACACCTTTAACAATGACTTCAGTAATAAACATTTCCACATTTGTGACTTGACTAGCAATATACTGTAAAGATGTAGACTAGGACTGCAAATAACAATCATTTTCATTATTGATTTATTTGCCAATTTGAGCTCAATTGGCATTTTTGTCTATAAAATCACAGATAAAAGACAGAGCATCCAAACTTCACATTTGAGTGGCTGGAATTTGCATTTGTGTTTAGCATTTTGCTTTTTACTATCTAAAAATGGTTAAAGAATAAATGATTAATCAATTTATATTTGCAGCTCTATTATAGATGGATAGTATTCTTACTCTTAAAAACATACCCTCATCCACCTACCTGCTTTGTTTCCTTCTCCTCTTATGGACAATCTCTGAAGTTGATGTACGGCTTTAAGCTGCAAAGATAAAAAAAGAAAAAAAGTGCTGAGTGGTCAAAAAATACTCAAGTACAAAAACTAGTGGTTGTTAAAAGAGCTCCATAAAATTGTTGTGCAAATACGAATCTTGATCTGCTCATGTTACTGGACAATATTGATCAGTTATTAACCTTGAACTACTTCACCTAGATTTTCAAAAAAAAATGTCCTACCTCAGATACTGTATCACTGCTAACTTTGTTTGTTCTTTTTAAACAATGCATATGTAAACATCGTCACTGGAAAATGTAGTTTTGACAGTTGAGTCAAAGAATTACATACTTATCATTACAGAATAGCAGTGAATATAACCTGCTTATAAAATAAGTGTGACTGTATGTCTATGGTTTCCCTGAAAGCTGTAGTGATAAGATAAGGGTACAGATAAGGGTTAGCATTAGTAATGTAAGGCTGGGAGGTTTGACTACACTTATGGCCATACTGTTTATGCACAGACACTGCATATATACCACTAATCGTGTTGTTCCATCACAAAGAGAAGTTTACTTATCTTGGAAATTTGAAAGGTTTTGTCAGTCTGTCTGTAAAAGTTGCAGTGAACTCAAGGTGCCACCTGACCATCAGGACTCTAACTAACATTCACTCACATACACACACCGTAGGCCCAGCAATTTGGGGTTAAGTGTCTTGCCCAAGGACACATTGACATGAGTCCATGTCAATGAGCTGGGGATCAAAACGTTGATCCTCTGATTGAAGGCTCTACCTGTCTCTACCAATGCCCCGCCCCCCCCCCCGTGTGGCAACCTGTTATCTTAATTGGGTTGATATGGAAAGTTCAGGGTTTTCTACTTTGCTTTCCGCTGCATATTTCCACACAGTCACATCCACGGATGTTTTTCATCGCACCAGGTCTTGCAAAGAGATAATCAGCAGGTATGCCAGCTTCATCTCTCCATTTAATCAACAAATCTATTTGATTCCATTTTAATCTCCGTGAAGAAAACAGGTACCTTCCTACCTCTTTTACCTTGGACTGGGTCAGTAGCTTGCTCAGCTATTTCTCTAATGGTGACAGGGTTTCATAAATGTCCTCATTTATAGGATTTGTGCTTGCTTTCTTGTAGGTCTCAAGAGTCAAGTGTGACGCTTCCCCTTGACGCCGCTTGTTAAAGACAATGACCTGCGCCAGAACCGCTTTGTTTAACTTGTTGTATGCTGTTAAACTCAGCTGTTGCATCAGTTCCCCCTTTTCTTTATCTTCCACCATTCTGAGATGGTTCCTCAGAAGCATCACATTTTTGGTGAGAGGGATCTCATCTTGTTTGTTCCAACTCTTTTCTTTTATGGTTTAATGAGCACTGACAGAAACATGGTTCTTCCATTTTGTTTTTACAAAAGTTCAAAGAATTTTTTTTGCCAACTTCTCTGACAGGTCATTATCATTCATAAGAGTCTGTCCAATCAGGACCTCCACTTAAAGAAAACACAAACATATTCAAGAAACTTCACAGTATTGTCCATATCTTTAGCAACCAACATGAATCGGCCAAGCATCCTCATTCACGAATCACTCCTGATGTGAAAGAACACATAATTCATCTCTAATATCTACATTGCTGTGAAAACACCTCCTTCAAGCAACTGGATTTGTTCAAGTTTATTTTAAAAGTCCTCTTTTAACATTGAATTGCAACCACTGCTAACTATTCCAGTAAAGCGAAAAGTATGTATCAGTATAGAGAAATATTTTTGGAAAAGCACAAACCTGCGATGGCCTCACAGCTTCCTGGACCTAATGCCAAAGAGAAGATTGAAAATTATTTCTGTGTTACCTTCTGAAACCGTTTCAACAAAATAATTCCAGTAAAGGAACAAAAAAGGTACTAAGTTATACAGAACAACTGGACAGTGATGTTTTAGTTCTGCATTGTTATCTGATTCTTATTCTTATGACTACATTTAAAAAGTTACCTCTTGAGCCCTAACCCTATTTTTTAGGCCTCTGCTGGAAAATTGCATACCCATACTAAAAAGAGTGTATTTCTGCAACCACAAGGTCTATTTTAATAATTTTGATGTTATAATAAAGGGAACACTTGTGAGATGTGTTCAGATGTGTAAATATCAGTGTATATGTTACTGGTTAAGAGTAAATGAAGATGGTACACAGCTCAAATTGAAAAGTTTCAGGTTCGCCTAAACAAAAAAAGCACTTTCAGGATGATTATCTCCTTTGAATGATGCAGCTGAAAGTTTAAACCTCTCAAATCATAGCACAATAAATATGTGAACAGTCTCTTTGCAAAGTTTGCCTTTGATAAAGTGAAAAAGAACAAAATTAGAGAGGTTTTAGTACAGAGAGGTCAGGCGAGGTCACCAAAATGGTCATTTTGGAACCATCTGTTCCATTTTAATTTTCTATACTATATAACTATATATTTTACTTGTTTTAACACTAGTGGTGTTCAATACATACAAATACAGCAGTTTGGCTTCATTTTGTGAGCCAGAGTCTCTGCATCATGGAGTTTGGCTGACTCCAGTTCCTCTGTGTCTTCGCGGACCAGTGCTGTAAGATTGACAGCACTGTTAGCCAATCAGAATCAAAAACGCGCCGTCTCTCGTGAAGCGTAAAATCCGATACGCCGAAAGTCAAATCCTACCCCCTGGTCCCTTGGTTTAGATATCACCCACGGAAACAGATTCATGACAAACGAACAGATATCTGAGAAAAAACCCGGGATTTTACGCTTTTGTCTTCATGAAAATGGCGAAAGGTGAGGTGCGTTTGATAATAATCGATAAAGCGGTTTGTGGTTCTGGTGTTTGTTGGCTCATATCTCGGTAATGGTAATATTGAAGATATCTCCGGAATCTGTGTAGAATTGGCTTGCTTTCTGGAATCTCGGTTTTCCTTGTTAGCATGTAGCTGTCTCTCGGTAGCTCTGAACGAAGTGCGGAGTCGGCTCACTCATGGCGAAATATGACTGGTATTTTGGTCATTCTTATAGTTGGTTATTTGAGTTTTGTAGAATTGTGTTTGGAGTATGTAAGAATGGCTTACATGATCTTGTAGCCCAGACGTTTTTCTTTAATCAGCTATATAACATGTGTATAACATTCATTATATTCGTTCTGAAAAGTGCATTGTACGACACTGTACGCTAAACTTTCTCGATGGAGGACCAAATGGTCTTCGGTCGGGCTTAAGAAGTTTTAAACCGGACACCCTTACATACTGTAAGTACATGAAGTTACAGTCCACACACTGCATATTTGCATTTAGTGATTTTATACAATACTAAAACTGTTTAAGGACCCCAGTATGCAGAAATATACAAATACACTATTTTGGAAAAGATGAAAATAACCCATTTATACTGTAATCAAACTGCTTGGTTTTGGCACAAACCTGCATGTGATCATAAAGTGGGTATGTATGTAAAGGGGAGACTTGTGGTACTATATAACCCATTTTCATACAGATATCTTGAGGTCAAAGGACCTCCGCAAAAATCCCCATGCCTTTTTTCCCTCGCCAAAATTTAGCCCGCCTAACAAGCTCCCATGACTGGTTTGGCACCAATGGATTCTTTGAGTCATTTAGTTTCATATGATACCAATATATTCACTCTAACTAAAGACACTGAGGCAATTACATCCCCTGGAAAAGAAAGAGAGTACGTCAACTGGGATAGCCGGCAATCCCCCGTGTCTCCAAGGAAGCATACATTACAATTACTTCAAATAGTATTTTAAATGTAAACTTTTCCTGACAATTACATTCTGAAAAAAACATTTTAAGTGTGATAAGTTTCTTCATGGAAAAATATTGCACAGTCAGCATTAGTTGAAGCTTGTGGAAGCAACAATCTAAATTAAAATCGTACCTGCAGTGAAACCGTTCGAGAATGTCGTCTTTAATTTCTGCTATGGTGAAGTCTCAGTCGCTCAATTCTTCTCTGAAATTGCTTTAGGGTCCTGCCTTGCTCTGCCATGCTGCCGGTCAGACTGCAGGTCTTCAGGTCAAACTCAATTGAAAGGTGGGGGAAAGGCGAGTTAACGCTGATTCAGTGCAGAAAATATTGTATTGTAATTATTGATGCATTAATATGGTCATAACTTAAATGTAGCAGCTGGTAAAGGTGGAGCACGTTTTAAATACTTAATATACTGATGGGTATTTTAATCTATCATAATAATAAATTATAAATAAATAATTTAAAAAAAAAATAAATCATCATTTCCAAGTGATTATATTTTGTTTTCATAATCTAGTCAAGTAAAAAAAAAAGAAACTACTACAAAATTATACCAATAGTACTTAAATCAATGTATTTAGTTTTTTCCAATAGTAGGTCTATATATCACACATAAGAATTGATGAACAGCTTAATTTGACCCAAAACATGGTTCGTGTGTCTGAGACATTTAATCCTAACCTTTAAATTGAAGTGTAAAGATTTTCTCTGTTATGTTTAATTATTTTCTTGACATTTCATCTAGATTATTGGACCTTTGACAACCTTTTAATAAAAATGTCCACACCATTCTTTACTGACTCCTCGCTTCTGCAGGTTTGGATTGTTACTTACATTGTTGTTTACAATGAATATGCAGTGACAACAGTATAGTGATATTCATTTGTCTAGTGTTTGCTAATCTAGCTTTGAATTGTATAAAAGTTAATAAGGGTTAATGTGTAATAGGTAAGGATCTAAGGTCCATTATCTGAGCTCACTTAAGTTAGTGTATCAGCTAATGTAAGGCCAGCTCAGTAGCAAAGCAATAGGGATGTGATTTTACTGGTGAAGTATGTGTAGGCACATATGACTCAAGGAACCAGCTGATACCATATGGGGCCCAGAGACCCTACACTACCTTTAGTGAACACTTAACGACAGATTGACTCTTCCTAAAAGTTTCAACCTTCATATGACTGGAAGAAAGTGTCCATATCCAGACCAAGCCATACACAGCAACATGCATAGCTGTGCAGGGGACGAGACAGTTTGTGATAGGCTGAGGCCTGCTAGCCTATCACATTTAGATGCTGGGCCAGTCATGCCAGGAAGCACACTGAGAATTATTCCGAGAAGCCAACAGGTAACTAATTTAAGTAATGGCTTGCACGCTCATATAATTCGGATATTGTAGTCTCGACCAGACAGACACTACCATCCTAAGGCCAACAATAGCAGTTCAATTAAATTTATTTTGTACAGCCCAAAATCACAAATTTGCCTCTTGAGGGCTTTACAATCTGTATACATACAACATCCTGATGGCCTTAGATACAGAGTAGAAGGCAGAAAGTTGTGTTAGCCCAGTTGTATGAGAGTAGCTAACACTGATTTTAACTTAAATATAGTGCTGGTAGGGCTGCACAATTAATCGAATTTTAATCGCGATCACGATTTTGCCTGCCACAATTAAATGAGCATGATCGTCAGCAATATTGACGTTTAAAATGCGTGCTCTGCTACATATCAAATCAAGCGCTTCCTCAACTAACAGTCAGCCAACCACCAGGGGGCGAACGAGATGGGAGGTGTCATGCGTGCACCCTGCAGCGGCAGCCTCAAAGAAAGTTCTGCCTGTGTAACCTCTGTGAGATATCTCCTGGCTAAATGAATCTCTTGGAGCTGGTCAGGCTTGTGGTAACAGCAGGTTTCTTCCACATCTGCATTTATGACAAAGGACAACATAGAAGAATGGGTCATCTTGCGGACAACTGCGCATGCTCTGTCTTTCAGTAAATCCTCCGTTGCGTTCAGGATTACCCATTTTGAAATACACTAACACAGTGGTGACATTGATACAGTGATCGTGTAGTGGGTTTAATTTCATGTAAATAAAATAGCCGAAATAGAACATAAATTGTCTCTCTTAAATGTATGAGGAGAATTACAAAAGTATATATAACCAAAAATATATTTATACAGATTTCTCACACTGAACTGTTACCTTTTTCATTTTATAATAACAATTCTATAACTGAGTAAACATGTAGACTGTAGAAAACACTCCATTAGCATGTTTAAAATAGTATCACACTCTATAGAACATACTGTAACATACCTGCATTTATGACAAAGGACAACATAGAAGAATGGGTCATCTTGCGGACAACTGCGCATGCTCTGTCTAGAAAGACGGCATCAAGTTAGTGTTAGCTAACGTTAGCTGTATTGGAGACATTTTTACTGGCAATAAAACACATAAAAAACGTATAGTTAACTTAATAAAAACATGGCGAATATTATCAAAGACACATAATATTCAACAAAATAAAGCCAGCTCAACCGTTATGTACTTTTAAAGTTAGTTATCATTATATTGTCCACGGACATTCACGGACCCGTTGCCTTTCAGTAAATCCTCCATTGCGTTCAGGATTACCCATAGTCCTTTGCGTCTACCATTCAGTGCAGGTACACATTTACAACAGCAGGTGGTGTACTTTTCCCATTTAGCGGGATTTAACCTGAACCTCTTCAACTATGTTACACCTGCAGTCGACTCCGGTATTAATTTAGTAGAAGAGTAATGCAAGTGATGTTAACCAAGAACAAATCATATGCACAGAGTGTGTTAGAGTTGTGTCTGTGCAATACAACTAACTTGTTCAACCACCTGAAAAATCACCACAAACCACAGTACGACGAATGCATTAAGGCCAAAGCTAACATTACCTCACTAAATCTCCGTCCATGTCCAACGTCAACCCAGAAAACCATAACGGCGACCCTGCATAGCGCGACAGCGTATCTATCCACCTCCCAAAGACACACTGAAATAACGGATGCAATTGCATTTCATTTGGCCAAAGACATGTGTCCAATATATACTGTGAGCAATGAAGGCTTCAGAAAAATGGTCAAGACACTAGACAAGAGATACGTGATCCCCTCGCGCAATTATTTCTCCAAACAGGCATTACCTGCACTGTATGAAAAACGTCGGGGGGAAATACAAAGGGATGTCGCAGCTGTCGAGTATTTTGCGACTACGATTTTATTACTATTTTGCTTCAGGTGAATAAGAACCATATAAGTTTTATTTTTATGCAAAGATTTGTACATTAGCCAGAATGTAGCACAACAATGGAAGTGGAAGCAGTGTTCTTGTTCATTTAAACGTGAAAGTGCAATAAAAAGATGTCCCTAAAATTAATGAATAATCGTGATAAATAATCGTGATCTCAATATTGATCAAAATAATCGTGATTATGATTTTGGCCATAATCGTGCAGCCCTAAGTGCTGGGCAAGTTAACGCGTTATTATCGCGTTAACGCATTAATTAATTAACGCCGACAATTATTGTATCGCGCGTTAACGCATTTTATTTATTTATTATTATTGTAACAGACTGTCTCATGTTTATCGTTTTGTATTGGAGATGATATGTCCCTTCAGGGGTGCCATAGAGAAAAGGCGACTTCCGCTTCTGGTCGAGGGGGGGGCAGAAATAAACAGGTGGGCTGCACCAGCTGTTGCTCTCCCTGGAGACTACTGGACATCGCTGCGGTAAAGTCAGCAGACACTCAGATCTCCATGGTCAACTCAGCAGACACTTACACTTTAGTGCACCTATATGCTGAAATTCACGGTAAACACATTTAAACGGCACGGATTGGGAGTAAGCAAAGGACTTTGTTAGCAGAAAGATTAACGTGAGACAACATTCGGTTTCTTCAGACGAACATCCGTTTTTCAGAATAAGATGTATGAAGTATGAATTATATTCACATTAAGTATAAAACATGCTACCTGCATCTCGTGAGTTAAAGGGAAAATACACCTAAATTGTGATTAAAGTGTCTTTATTCTTTGATCGCTGGGTAACCATCATCACCTCGGAGTTACAGCATTATATTGATGAACAGTAGAGCTGCATTCACATGCTCTGACTGTCATGAAGACAGACATTTTTGCTGAAACGTGCTGAAACATTTTATTCCTGTTGCACAGCAGTGGAACGTTTCACATACAGTCAGCACACTGAGCACAGATAGTGAAGAGATAGAACTGCTGCTGTGTAAAGGGAATACTCCTGTTAAAAATAACCTTATTTGTTTAAAGTGTTAACAAACCAAATGTTATTGCCCTTTTGTTCATATAGCAGTACTTTTAAAATAAAAGTGCGCAATACACTAGTTTTGAATTCATTATTGAACTTTGCCATAACAATGCGATTAATCGCGATTAAAAATTTGAATCGTTGCCCAGCACTACTTAAGTACATTATCTTTGTAATCTCTAACCCACCCGCACAAAAGTCATAAAGCATGCAGAATCTTGTCAGCTAACCTAAAACATCAAGTGTCAGATAAAGCTTGGGCTTTTAATTTTTACTCGATTGCTTGTGATGAGAGCACAGATGCTACACACACCGCACAGCTGTTCATTTTTTTGCGGGGAGTCGACGATCATTTTTGCATTACGGAGGAGCTGCTTGATCTTAGGAGTCTAAAGAGCACAACAATGGGTAAGGACATGTTTGAAGCTGTGTCAGATACAATTGACAAGATGGGACTCAGATGGGACAAGCTGTGTGGAGTTACAATGGATGGGGCTCCAGCTATGAAAGGCGAGTGCCAAGGTGCAAGAGAGCGGAGGTGAGGCTGTTAAAATGCACTGTATCATCCACCAAGAAGCCCTCTGTGCTAAGACAGTCCAGCTTGGTGATGTGATGAACACTGTTGTGAAAACTGTCAACATAATTCAAGCACGAGGTCTCTACCACAGAGAATTTCAAGCTTTCCTCTCTGATGTTGAATACGGGGACCTACTCTACCATTCTTATGTGCTGCAACGGTTTTATTCCCTGAGATCAGAAATCAGACCAGTTTTTGAAAGAGAAGGACCGACATCTTCACGAGCCGAGTGACCCTCACTGGTTGGCAGATCTGGCATTTTTAGTGGATCTTACTGGTCATCTTAACACACTGAACAAGTGCCTACAAGGCAAAGACCAGCTTGTACCACAACTTTATGCGCACATGAAAGCATTCTGTGTGAAGCTTCGTCTCTTTGAGACACAACAACGCAACTTCAATGTTGCGCACTTCCCCACGCTGTCCGAAGTCAAATGTGCTTTTCCAAAGGCCAACCTTTCTGCTAAAAAGGGGAAATATGTGTCTGTGATAACGTCTCTCATGACAGAATTCAGTCAGCGCTTTCAGGATTTTTCTCTCATTGAGAAAGACATCAAGCTGTTCTCGACTCCCTTCCTGATGAATGCAGAAGAAGTGGAAGAGAGTCTGCAATTAGAACTTATCGAAATGCAGTGTGACAATTCTCTGAAGAGTCAACATCAGCTTCTCTCCCTACCCGACTTCTACCGGAGCTTGGAAAAGGCCAAGTTTCCTCTGATGAGACGCCACGCAAAAAGAATGAGTCTGTTCGGCTCAACATACATATGTCAGCAAACATTTTCTCTGTTAAATCTGAACAAAAACAGACTGAGAACCAAACTGACCGACAGCCATCTCTGTGATGTCCTTCACATCTCAACCACCAAACTTACTCCTGACCTGCCAGCCATCCTTCAGTCCAAAGCGCAGCATCACTGCTCCCACTGAGTGCAACGCTGTTCCCATTATAGGTGAGTTAAAAATACATTACACAGTATTCATGTGTTAATAAGCCCAATTACTTAATAAATTCAATCAATTCAAGTTGATAGTGTGATCCTGGGACCCACGCGGTACGCCACCGCCCATATAAGCACTGTAATGTCCTGCTTCTATCTCTTAATGACAGAAGAGATCATTCAGTCTTTTCTAGATATGACAAACCTGCAGGGGAGATGTTACGTCAAAAATTGGTAAGACCTAGATATTATTGACCTGCAGGCATACATTGGGCGGTTGATTCTGGCCGGTGTATACGGGTCTAGCAATGGTTAGACCAGCAGCCTGTGGGATGACCACTCCAGACAGGTCATCTTCCGGGCCACTATGTCCCACCGTACATTCAATCTTGTTAGCTCAAAAGCTCAGTTCAATGACACGACCTGCGTGTCTGCACGACAAGAGGGTTGTCTCGGACATGATGGAGGGACTCCAGGTGAACACTGTGACTTTTATTACATTTTTAAGTCTTATGCACTGACTAAGTACCTTCTGAGAAGGAAAGTGGCAGTGGTCGGTACTATTTGGCAGAACAAGCTAAAGATTCCCCGGCAACTGCTGCAGACGAGGCAGAGAGGGCGTTGATCCTCCCTTTTTCTCTTCATCAAGACGCATACAGAGTGTTCTTAATGCTGAAACAGGGGAAGAATGCCACGGATAATGTTAGTCTCATTGCCTATCAATTACTTTATTATTTTGTATTTCTTGCGTTTAATTTAATAAAGAATGGTATATTTAAGTATGATGATGGATTATATTATTTTGATTAAATTCATTTTTCTGTGGTCTTTTTATTTCTTTTATTTTTAGCAGGTTGTCGACACTTCCCGTTGTAGGGATTTGTCTGTGGCCACTGGTTATCTACCAGGCCAAGACTTTTAAACGGGGCTTGTTCATGGAGGAGCTAGGGAAAATGCTGGTGTCTCAGCAAATACAACAGAGACAATGCCTAGCAGATCTCAAGGTTAAAATTCTGAAAGTGAATAAATATTTGGTAGTTATGATTAGGGCTGTTGTTGGTTAAAAGATGTATCTCAGTGAAAGTGCCAAATTATAAAGCATTTCCATAGCAGTTTGAGGAAGGGAACATTTCTGTCCTCTTAGGTAGTGGGAGTTATCTTTTTTGTTTTTTAAACCTGACACTGCACAAAAAATAAAAAGCATCAACATTGTGGTCAATATTTCCCTGCTAATTAAAACACAGTCTTTGGGAATATACGTAAGTGTCAAGTGTGGACACACTATTGCGGACACAGCTGAATTCTGATCTGGTGCATACGATCACAAAAGTCACATTGTAAAAGAAAAGCATAACTGTAACATTAAAAAAAGAATAGTAGCTCAGAGTTACGCCGCTTCTCTATCTTTCCCCTTTACTCAATCTCTTCCTGTGTAAACCCCTTACCTTCCTCTCTCCAGCTACCTGTCTCTCCTTCTTCTCCTTCACTCTCTTTATTGTCTCACCCACTCTGTCACCTCTGGTGGTACCTTGCACTGATAGCCAACATGCCTAATGAGCAATTGGTGCATTTGGGCGACTGAATGTGATTACCCTCCCATACACACTCCTGTGCTCTTACAGGCAATTATTCAAAGAAAGTACAGTGTAAGGGCCACCAACACTATGCCCTTCCTCTGTAATTAATTGTAAATGTCGACACTGCAAATGATCCTCTTCCTTAATGAACACTCAAACATTCACACTCCATAAGCCATATGGACGGATATCAGATTCTCTAAAGGTCCCCATACTTTTTGTTTTTAATGGGTTAGTGCTATCCGTCATATGCCATGACTTTGATAAAGTGGTATGAATCTCAAATGGTAGAATGCATGTTTCTTCGATAATGCAGGTTAGGAAAACCATTGAAACCATTGAGGATTGAAAGCCTCCACCTGTTTATAATCTACCTTCTTATCCGTCATTTGCTAAAAAAAGGCATTGTTGTTTATCTACATTATCGTTCACAAACACCACCTCCTTTAATCATCTCCACAGTAGATACTATAAATACTCTGCAGCTAGTGGCTCATTAGCATTGTATGCATTTATGTACCACATACAGCTTGCATTAAATGTTAGATAGGCCATGCATAAATTATTTTTATTACAATATTTTGTCATTTTATTCCATGTATCACAGAGGGTTACGTAATTGATTTGCCATATTGAATAAATAGGGATGAAATGGTTGCTAGGACATGCTGATTGAGGATGAAGATGCGGCTTTTTTGGAGCACTGACGTGTTGATGCTGGGAAATACGACAGTATGCAGTACAATATGCTGACACACTGATACACGTCTCCCTTGGTTTATTTCTTTCTTTCTGTCCCTGTCACCCACCTATCTATCTGCATCACAGTAAAAACATAACTTGTGTTGCAACTTCCCCCTTGTACGTCCTTGGTGATCTGGGATTATATTTGATGAAAACATTTTATAATGTGCCCTAAATGTAACAATATCTGTACATGGCAATTAAAGTATGGTTAAGGTATAGTTTAAGATTAATAATCATAAATGTATTAATATGGCACCTTTAATAGCAAAGTTTATAAAATGCTTTGACAGACAGCAAGCAACAGGATACCCAGAAGGCAATGCAACAACAGTGATGTCAAACAAAAGCAAGACCAAATTAAGGTAAAAAAACAAGAACACAGAAGACACAAAAACATAGTAAAGAGAAGACAAATGATGAAAGATAAGAACAGTAATAAAGATACCCCCCCAAAAAAAAAACATGTCAATGAAAATGAATAAAAACAGAAAAAACAAAAGTGATAAGAAGACGACATCAAGTCTTTAAAAATAGCTTTTTATATAAGAACTGGACGTAGTCATCATGACGTCACCTATTGGTTTGTGGATTGCCTTTTGAAGCCTTGAGTTCGGCGATTTCTCCGTCGTCATCTTGGGTTACAGGTGTAGCCATGTTGTCTTCTTGTGGCAACCAATGGACAGAAGTTACTATATGTGGACTGCGGAGGAGTGACGTAGAAACAGCATATACGGCTCTAGTAGCGGAAGAGACCTGTCAATCACAGTAGCCCCGCCCTAAAGCATCCCCTGCTTTATGGTCTGTTTGACTCTAAATGGACCATCATTTACTAAATGAACATCATGCTGTATTGAAGAAGACTTGAAACTAGAGATTCAGACCATAAACTCATGTTTACAATGTTTACTGAGGTAATAAATCAAGAGAGAAGTAGAGTCATTTTCTCATAGACTTCTATACAATCAGACTACTTTTTGCAACCGGAGGTTTTGCCCCCTGCTGTTCAGTAGAGAGAATGCAAGTTTTAAGATAATTGGCTTCACTCGGCTTAACTGGAGGTTTTAATTAGTGAATTAAAGGGGGATTGCTGCAAGCCTTATTTCCTAAAGGCAAAAGCACGGTCACCTTTGGGATACAGCCTTGACTTTGGAACAGCGAGAAGGCCCCACCTGAGGAGCTAAGGCTGCTAGCTGGCTCATTGTGAGTCAACCATTCCGCTATGTAGCTTCGGGCCAGCCCCCGATGTGCCATGAAAGTGATCAGTAAAATCTTGAAATCAATTCTAAAACAAAAAAGGGAGCCAGTGGAGAGAAGCCAGGATTGGGATGATGTCATGCTGTCTGTTAAAGCTATAAAGAAGCCTGAACTAGTTGGAGGTGAGAGTGACTTTTAGTTCATGCAAAAAAGGAAAGGAGGGAGTTGAAGAAAATGTGCCATCCAATAGTTGATGTCGCTGAAACAATCTAAAACAGCAGCAGGCTTTTGTGGCCACCGGGTCTCAGGGGAAGGTCAGCCTGAACATAAAAAAATATTGGACCTAAAATTGAACCTTGTGGTACACAACAGAGTTAGCACCTCCAAATCTGAGGCCATGGTGCTGTTAGGTTCAAGAACCTCTCGAAACTGTGGGAGAACCGCACGTGATGGAGCCCTGCCAAAAAGTCAGCCGGCTCAAATTATAATCAAAAGTATTTAATACTACAGAAGCTAAAACAATTGCAAAGTGAAGTACACTATTTACAGAATCTATAGAAATATTTACAGTATCGATATAGAAATATGATCCGCGCGGAAAAGCGGCCATACACACCACAGCCAGGAAGCTTGTTACCTGCCTGGATGAAATGAGATGAACAGAACGAAATCGATCTCTGAATTCCTATAGTTCGTAAAAGTTCACAAAATGTCCGTCTTTGTTTCTATTGGTTAAATCCAGCTAGCTCCTCCTCACATCAGCCTGTCTAAATGCCTGTCTAAAAATCCCTGTCTGTCCCTTGACTATTCTTCACAGTTTTATACATTCAATGACTGTCTTTTATGGCTCAACACTTCTATGGTAAACATATTGTAAACATACTATACATCCGATAGGAATTTGCAACTTTGGCAAAGACTTTACAAGCTTTACAAGCATATTTGGTATAACCCAAGTACTTGCTAACATTTTACTATCCACCACAAAGGGTGCTATAAATCCTACTAAGAAACACTTCTAATTATAAAACACTTCTAAACCTAAATTTCCTACAGTGCTCTGCCGGAAACCCGTGGATTGCTCCCTCCAGGTGGGGACGGAGTGCCTACCTCAAGCGAAGTAGTTCAAGTATCTCTGGGTCTTGTTCACGAGTGAGGGTAAAATGGAGCGAGAGATCGACAGGCGGATCGGTGCGGCTGCAGAAGTAAAGCAGGCGCTGCACCGGACACTTGGTGAAGAGGGACCTGAGCCGGAAGGCAAAGCTCTCAATTTACTGGTCAGTCTACGTTCCTACCCTCACCTATGGTCATGAACTCTGGGTCGTGACCGAAAGGACAAGGTCGCGGCTACCAGCGGCCAAAATGAGTTTCCTCCGTAGGGTGGCCGGTGTTGGGATCTGACTATATGGCTTCGACATGTGCTGTGGAACAAAGAGAGTCAGGCCTTCCCTTTTTCAAGCAAAGGTTTCATCCTGATTGTAGTTTGATGAGCACCAAACCCCCGAACTCTGAAGAAATTCACATTAGTGTGTGAGTTTCCTCCCCCCAAAAACTATGTGTTCCTGAAGTTACCTGAAAGCAGCGCAATCTAATTGGCCGAGGGCCAAAACACCCCAGGACCCCTGTGGTTCAGCGACCTTTGTACAAAACAACCAGCAACCCCCACCTCAATGCTTTTTTCCGTCGATCCCTCCGGGGTAGCAGGAGGCACACCAACGTTGTTTCCCTTTTTAATCAAAACCTAGGTTTAACAGTTTATATTCGCTGGCCGAATTCACCAAACTGTCTATTTTATCTTTGTTCGTATCCACGAATGAACCCTTTTATTCCTGCAGAAGTGAAGAAGCAAGACTCCTTCAGAAAGAGAGAGAGAGAACTTCCACTCTCCACCAAGTGCCTCGTCTGCTCCGGCCATAAGGACGCGAAAATCCCTTACCCAGACGACAGCGATTCTCTACCACCAAGAGAATACCTCCCGCGGCCCGCAGCCGTGCTGCCTGAGCCCATCGAAGCTCAGAAGAACCCCCCTCAATCACCACGATTGCATCGTACCGTAAGGCGAAATAGATTCTGGGCAGAGTTAGAGAGAGTTTCATTTGTGTTTATTTTATCTTGTTTGTGCGCTTAAAGTACTGTTTTTTTTCCATAACGTGGTGTATGCTTTATGATCACCGACACTGGCGATCCCTGAAATTGCTAGTGTTGTGTAGAAGTTACCGTGTATTCTATGCTACCGTGATTCGTGTTGAGACAGCCGCAGTGAGGTCGAAGTTGCTTGGTCGAAGTGACCATCAGTTCAGGAGGTCAAAACCGCCGGCTGAGACAAAGAGTCGCGGTTATTGCTCCCCTGGCTGAGAGAGCAATCTTCCGTACTCCCGCGCGGCACGAAGGGTCTTAATCTTTTGTTTTATTTCATTTTGTTTTGTTCCTTTCCCTTCTGTTACTAATCCACACACACACACACATATAGCTTTGAGCTAATGTAGCTACGTGCTAAACGGCTACCGGCACGTATAGACACCGGGTCTCCTGTTGGCTATCTGCCATTTTGAGTCTCGCGCATGAGAGACGTCACCACGTCCCAACTACGTCATACATCGCTGAGCTGTTCCCTCGCTCCTCCCCCTACGTACACACATTTTAGATAGCGTGCTCATGAATGTATAGTTGTTAGTTTAGATATTAGTTGACTGGATCATTAGTATTAGAACGTAACAAACTCTGTTATATTTTAAAGAGCAGCTGTCTGTGATTACTTTGTGCATGTATTGTGATAATAGCTGTATATGTGGTCTGTGCTCGAACTTAAACCTTCACTTTCACTCTGAATGTGTAATAGTACTCAGACTATTGACATTGTGAGTGAACACTAATTATGAGACTTAGTTTATCATTTGGTTATTGGTCCCTGTTCGAAGGGTGGTGCCCCGTTATTATGAATAATCATTAATAATTTTTACTGACATTAATAATTCTGTTGATGTCAAGAATTTAGTTTCTTAGATGCTGATAACCCAAACACGCTCCTTTACGTTCCCAACATATTGGTGCCCCGTGTGAGGCTATGTTATTCCCAACACCGGGCTCAGCCTTAGAGATAGGGTAAGGAGCTCGGTCATCAGGAGGGAGCTTGGAGTCGAGCCGCTAGTCCTTTGCGTCAAAAGGAGTCAGCTGAGGTGGTTCGGGCATCTAATTAGGATGCCTCCTGGACGCCTTCCACTGGAGGTTTTCCAAGCACGTCCAACTGGGAAGAGACCCCGGGGAAGACCCAGAACACGCTGGAGGGATTATATCTCCCAGCTGGCCTGGGAATGCCTCGGGATCCCCCAGAATGAGCTGGAACATGTTGCCAGGGAGAGGGAAGTCTGGGTCAGCCGGATGGATGGATGGTACACAACAGGTAATGTGATTTGTTGAGGATGAGTTACCTATGGTGACCAAGTAGGTTATTCCTAAAAGATAAGAATAAAATGATGATCAATTAAAATAGCATGATGTGTCAACTAATGCACTAGAATGCACTACTTCTTCTGATAATTCACAGAGTCTAAAGCAATATTATACATCTTGCTTGCATCCCCCAAAGATGTATGGGGACTGTTCTTCCAAATCTCAGAACATAAAACATACCATTGTATGACATACATACAAACTTATGTTTTGGTATCGTTATTGGTAATACTGGCCTTGGTTTTACGTAGTATTGGATTCCTGTCCGCTACCTAGGCCACATTACCTAGGCCCTGGCAATGAATGTTGGCAGTGGATACAATTGTGCACGAGAATCTTTATTGAACAGTATTCCTAGGGACGCAAGAAAACAAGGGAAACACCAACAGAAAAATAACTGAATTTCATCCAACCTTCTTTTACATCAGTGTTCTCCTCCTCATTTCCCAGACTTGTCCTATATCTTAACCCTTTCCCCTTGATTTCTTCTTCCTTAGTTATTCATTACATGGAATGGAGTAGGGACTGGAATGAAGAGGCCAGAGTAATGTCCTCTGTACACGACGTAGAACTAAAATGACAAAGAAGGGTTGGTGAGACATGGCCAGTGATGAGTCTTCTAGCTGCACAGAATTCATGCAATCATGCAAAATTCATGGCCAGGGGAAAATCTGACACCGCTGTCGAGGAATAGGAGGTGAGGAAGGATGAGAGAGGTGTGGAGTGGGAGGGAGGGAGATAAAGAAAATGGATGGAGGATAATGTGGGTGAAAAAAGCAGAAGAGGAGAAGGAGTAGAGAAGGAGGAGGAGCAGGTGGAGTGGAAATGTAAGGAGTCACCGGAACCGTTCATGTAAATGAATCAATACATCAACAGTGTGTAAATGTAAAAACCTAGTTTATCTAATTTAGATGAAACTGTAATGTCAACATACAATGTCATCTGTAGATTTTAAGCTTATTTTTAAAATTTGTGTTCTTGCTTTTGTCGAAATATTCTTCTTTGGTTCCTAGTTTTATTTTACTATCTGAGCAAATACTAGCATAATAAATGGAGATAAAGCCCTGCCTTCATGTTTCTTATCTTCTATCAACTAGAGTTGGATATAAATTGCAAATACAGAATGGTTGTGTAATTCATAAACAATGAAGAGTTTTTGCAAAGAAAAAAAAAAATTCTCAATATATATTAGCTCTCACAATTCAATTTAAAAAATTTATTAGAGGTTATTTTTTTTGCATTTTGAAGTGGTCATCCTACAGCACATTTGATTGTGGAAAAAGGAGGAGGGGAAGAGAGAGAAGATGACTGTATTTAAGAGCACTCAGTTAAATACAGGGTTGGCTTCAAGTTTATACCCATCCATGTCAGTTTGTATCCCATTTCCTCTGCCCATCCGCCTTTCACGACACATGTGACTCTCTGCTTGCCTCTCCTGAAGATTTCATACTTAACCACATCATCCACATAGATGATCTGACCGTGCATAATACATTTACATATCAACAAGGAAAAAAAAGGTTTTCTCCTTGATGCTTTAAGAGATGGACCAAAACTACATTCAATATTTACTTTGAGACAAAAGTGACATCGCTGTAGAAGTGGCAAAATATGTCACAGAGCTTGTCACAGCCTAAGAGGCAACCAGCGACCACATGAAGCTGTACTTTGTTCCTTCAAAATCTGACAGCTTAGTTGATTTGTCTCTGTTACTTTTATGGTTCTCCCAATTACAAAGGTTGTTTAATACTATGTCGTCTTTTATATTTTTGAATAATTTATTATTTTTAAATATTCAACTTTTGTTTAACATAGGTAGATTTATATCAGTATATGTTTTAATACATAATGTGTACTTTTTCTGCTCAAAATGAGCTTGTATAAATACCGCAGCGGTAAAAGTGTGAACTTTTATTTTATCCAGCTGATTGAAGCACGAGCTGCGGTGCGCACCGACATCCACCAGGTGGCACACGTGAGCAGATATCAACAATACGGTGAGAAAACATAGCCACTACCTGAAGGCTTTTAGTGGAGCTGACAGAACTGTTTATTGTGTCAGTCACAAAACAATAAAAATGGAAAACAGTGGAAAAACACATTCAATTTCCTATATTCCTCACAATAAGAGTCCCCCGTTATTTTTGCTGCTTGCACTCTTCTTACTTCCTTCTGCAGTATTAGTAGACTTGTTTTTTATTGAAGAATAGCAGCTAATAAAGCTCTGCTAATTAGGTGATAAACAATTAATTTGATATATTCTTCACATTTCCCTGCAAAACTGCTCTATAAAAGGCTTTATTATGAAGAAGCAAAATCAGTAAATGTTGGGATTTTATCTGCAGCAATATATAGTAAAATAAAGCAGATACCTGATACCTTCAGTTAGAAGCTACACAAGTAGGCCTGCTGAGAGTTTGGAAACGCAAACCAGAATGTTCTGTAATCAAACCAGGATATTATAAAAATATGTTTCTGACATGATTTGAAGACAAGTCTGGCATCACTGTTCTGTCATGAAACGAGTTGTGCTGCCCAAATCCACAAACTGAAAGGCAGTGGTGGCAGTCCCTCCCTGCTGAGGCACACCTGTCTCACCTGAATGAGAGGGACATTCACACCCCCCAAAAATCACAGAGTGGTGTTTTTTTCATTCCAGATGAAACTAGAAACAATAAAGATGACAACAAACAGCAGAATTCTGTGGCCCCTTACTGACCGTGACTGAACAGGCAAGACTCAGAGTTTTATTATGTATTCCTGAAAACATTACACTGTGATGATTGGGCGGGTTCTAGGCTTTGGCAATAGTATGTTCTCTTTAAGCCCAAAACCATTTCTAAATGTCATTCTTCAGTGTCATCAACTTGACACTGAAGAATGACTAGTTATTATAATATAAAATAATATTGCGTGGACAGTTACTTTACGTTCTTCAACATCTTTTTTCCCGGAATACTCTTCTTTATGTCTACATATAAATAGGTACTTTACAGATGGAGGGCAGGCACCTGGAGACAGGTTCAATACTGCAGCAATAATGCCAATGGTTTGCACTGTTTTCGGCTGTTCCAACCGATCAAATCGGGGAAAACACAAAGGCGACTTTCAAGTCCCGAAAATACTTGTACATAAAGGTGAGAAGTTTAAAAAACTCAGAGAAATGACGACAAAGATCAAAAACCTCCTAATAAAGTCTGGAGGAGCGGAGTCATTTTGCTAACTACATAGCTAGCTAAAACTGACGAAAAAAACACAGACCATGTTGGTACGCCAGATGAAGGCGTACAAGAGTCAAAAGGCTTACAACTATTTCGTGAGCGGTTGGGTACACAACCTCGGAACCAAAGTAGCATTTAAAACCTGTTACCACTGTGTTCAGTGTACAGTTGTGTCATGTACACAACTGCTCTGTAAAGACAGGTACTGATGCGATATCTCATTAGAAAGCTACGGTTCTTGTAATTCGATTTATGCAAACCATTTCAAGATACAATCACAACAGCAGGTACAGTTAACGTCTCTGTCAAACAACCACTCCAAAAATAGCCGATAAAATATTGCCGTCACTCACCGATTATGATTCATAGCGTTTCCCTCATGCATGATAGTCCAGCAAAAACGGTCTTGCTAGATTGCTAAGGGTCCACACGATCCAATACAGAAAGAGATTTTGTCCAAAACACATTATTACGTCCATAAACACCCATGGGGGGCTGTTGCATCATTTCAAATTAGCCAGTAGATATTGATAATTTTCTATGTATTTTTAGTCATATCTCCCGTTAATTAACATGTAAACATTGCCAGTCTGTGTCTCAAAATGGAGGCTGCATTCTGCCGGTTAGATTGACACCTCATTTGAGCCAATAGGAGCTTCCATAGCCTGGTCACATTCTGGCAGTGGCGGGCCGTCAGGGCCTGCAAGGCCTTCTCTGCTGGCCTAAACAGAATCACAAAGCTATATCTATTTTATAATTTAATAATTTTTCTTAAATACACTACATGTATTATAATTTATAAAAATATTTTTCCCATTATCTTATTTTCTCAATGCACAGCTACTGTCTTCCTCAGTTGCTCTGCTTACACTGCAGCTTGTTTTAAGGAGAGCTTTTATCCAATCAAATTTCACCTCTCTGTCTCTAGGTAAGAACAGAGACCCAGGCATGCAGACGGAGGCCTGCATCCATTTGCAGTTTAAGTGAACGGGGACGATATTGTTGATTGTCATATTCTTCAACCAATCAGAGCTTTAGTTTGACATGTTGGGCGTATTCTTTGACGTATCAGAGCCTGCTCGCCGGCCTATAATGACGTCAGCATTAGTGCAGCTCAGTGTCTGCCGCGAGGTGCAGAGTGCGCTGTGATTGGTCAGTGGGTGAGTACGTGACTATCGTGAAACGAAGCTTAACAGCAGAGGCATGTCGGGTAGTGAATCACATCACGTGATGCAGCTCAGCCAATCAAATATGGGCATTCTGACTGAGTGAGATGCACCATGACACAGGGGGCTGAGACGAGGAAAGACACTGCAGAGCAGTACGTACAATGCTCAAGTTGTGAAAGTAAAATCATAGGACAATCTCTTTGGGCCACGACTTGTCATTAAGGAGTGATGGTGGGTCCCAAAGCCAGACCAGCTGAGAACCACTGTCCTCCATGAGTGCAGAAAACATTATATTTTCCTGAATATAAGCTTCTGCATTTTCCAGATGCTCTAGTACTATTCAAACGTATTGCAAGTCTCGTACCGAACGTTACATACATTTAATACGTACATAGGTACGTATTAGTACATTTAATACGTACATAGTTACAGCCTGATAATATCTGTGGCGCCATCATGTGGTTATAAGGTGGTATTTCAGCTGCAGGACAACAGTGAAGGCCTAGGTATAAAATGCACGGCCCGCCACTGCATTCTGGAACAGCCAACGAGAGTCCGCTTTGAAAGACAATGCCCGCCTCTCTTCTTTGGGTAATGCTCTAGCCAATTGCAACAGATCTTGTTCAAACTAATGCTTTGTTATAGCCAATGAAATTACGAAGAGAACGCTATGCAGATTTACGCAAAGCATGTAGGGAAAGCCTTTTGGAACTCAAATCTCGCACCGTCAGTGAGGTACTTATGACCGATCTTGAAGACCAAAGTGTAAGTCAATGAGAATTTTAAAGAATCTGTGAAAGTTGACAATGGTTAAATATGTTATAATTAACCATACATAGACATAAATAAACTATAGTTCGAATTTCCGACACGTAATTTATCGTAGTCTATGCATTCTGACGTGGCTACTACGAGCCTCCAAATGCGCTTTTACGCGGACATACTCTTAGTAAACCATGTGTAAAATATTCATTTTCTGTCGTATTGTTATCAAATTTGAACTTGTACTATGACTTCATGCTTTGGTACCATTGTGTTTTCCAGCTAATAAGTCCTAGCCATAGATAACTGCAGGCATCTGTTGGCCAAAACAAATCCAGGCGGAAATAAAAACCTTCTGTTTCAGTGTGTTGTAGCTTCATTAGCTCAATGCTAGTAGCACTTACAGTAATTCTGACTGTTTGTGAAGAAACTTCAGAGTGTTACCTTTCAATAGAGACTAAAACCATACATGTACTCCCAATGGTTCAATAAGAGCTGTCAGTTTACTTTGGGTACGCCTTGGATAGGCGTTTTAGGCAAATTTTACAGGAGTGATAAGAGGTTTTAACGACTGTCATCTTGTTTTTTCCCGGGTAGCTAGCATCGCTAAAAATATATCTCCTGGTAGATAGCTAACTAGCTAAAACTGCAAAACACTAGCTACAGAACAAACACCACAGAACAAACACCACAGGGTGATAATATCACAGATGTGTCTGGCTATGTGTCCGGCGATATCGCTACCATGGTCAGTGTTTTTATGCGGAGGAAAGCTAGTTAGGTTTCGCGATAAACAGATAGTAACTGCGTTACACCCTGGTGCATTGTATGAGTGTGACCACTATTTGTTTTGGTGCATACACTTGTATATAAGTAAATACATGGTGTACATAAATAGGGTAGGGTGGATTGTGTATATCAGTGTGTTGCTGTGTGGAATGTGTCAGAATCAGAACCGTTTATTGTTGTGTGGGGACATCTCATGTTTCATCGCCGTAGTAAGCACAGAGAGTAAATAAAACAAAAAACGACAGAATGTGGAATTACGAAGACGACCCGCTGGGCTACAATGTGCGGCGTGGAGAGCGGCCGTTCGCCAGCAATGTCAGGATTGAACTTCCACCGCCCTTTGCAGGGGAGGAAAAGCAAAGTTTTCCCTGCTGGGCCAGACAGTATGAAGTAGCTGTGAAGGCGCTGGTAGGAGGCAACAGAGGTGACTATGATTACGAACTGGCTAGGATCTTGCCAACGCGGCTGACCAAGGCTGCTTTTCTCCTGTGGGATAGCCTGCCAGCGGCCATGCAGACCGACTATGCTGCAGTAAAGGAGAAATTACAGGAGGCTTTTGGACAGAGACATTTTTTGGATTGTTTCAGAGCGAATCTCTCCGCCCGTGTCCGTGCTCCAGGTGAGAGTTTGGAAGTCTATGCAGCAGATATAAGCAAGCTAGTTCAAGAAGCATTCCCAGGCTATGGTGATATCGCTCACAGAGAGGAGAAATTCCGCAGATTTCTGGCTGGGCTCGATCCGGTTCTGAGAGCTAAATGTCACGAACAGGGGGCTACTGATTTGGAGGAGGCCCTGGTCATCGCTGGCCGATGTGAGGGGGCCAGAGAGACTCTAAAGATGGACTATGTCAACACCCATGTAAGCCAGCCTCTTAAAGGAAGCGGTACAGCAACAATGGTACAATCCATATCTGATGGAGGGGTACAGAACGATGGACAGAATTACTGAAGAAATGAGAGAAATGAGGAGAATGGCAGAGGAAAAACAATCGACTGAGATCCAGTGGATGGAAGGATGACTGGAGAACCTCTCCCTCAGTGCGTGGAGGTCAGTGTCAGTGTGTGTGCGGGGAGCAGGGCTGCCAGTCACGTTGCCTGCGGGGTGAAAAGAGAGGACGTTCCGCTGACCATGCCTGGCGGGAACGTGGAGCAGAAAGAGGTCCCGGGGAAAAACGATTAATTACGATAACCGAGCCGGCTCTCCAACTTGGAGGGGCCCTAGAGCTACCAGGGGCCCCTTTAATGAGGAAACACAGAGGAAGAGAGGAGTGCGTTTTCTCTCTCCCAAGAGAGAGGACCCAGCCGATCAGTCGGGAAACGGAATGTAGCTGATGTTGGGGCCCAAACACCAGCTACCACACCGATGGGCTCAGCCAGTAATGCATCGATACAAGACGCGGCAAAGAGACAGAATACCTCATATTTGAGGGGGAGCATTGAAGGGACTGAAATCAACATATTGGTGGACTCAGGGGCTACAGAGTCGTTTATCAGTGCTGATTTTCACATGTCAGTTCCAGCACTGCGCGAGCAGCCCATAAATGCTGACTTTATTGCTGCTCGTGCTGTGAATGGCCAGATGCTTGAGACATTGGGCACCATAACTACCAAACTACATCTGGGTAATGAATCCTGGCAGCATGTTTTCTACGTACTTCAGTGGTCTACACAAGCAGCACTGCTGGGCCTGGACTTTCTGGTCCCTAATCATGCCCTCTTGGATTTTTCCCGTGGCAGACTGCAGTTATGGGACACTGATATTCCCTTATTGAGCGGCAAAGACTTGATTCCGGAGTGTTGTAATGTCTCAATCGCTACTGCTATGACATTGCCACCCCTCAGCGAGATGCTGGTGCCAGAGTGTGTCCCCGGCTGGGGCCATGGACCAGCTGCCTGACTTTGTGGGCTACTTAGCACCTAACCTCCAGAGTAAAAGTGAGTGTGTCGTTGCGCACACAGTGACTTCGGTGAAGGATGGGGTTACTACCACCCGTGTATTGAATCCTACAGATCGAGACATGGTACTGAGAAAAGGCATGCATCTAGGGGAGTTTTTCTCTGTGAATGAGTCTGAGCTTGTGTCACTCCCTCAGATCCCAGTGGAGACAGTTTCGGCCAATTCATCCACTGAAGTGCCTTTTGGGTCACTGGAGGAGTCTCCAGCTAGTCAGCAGCAGAAGGCACAATTGGTTGCGTTGCTGGCAGAACACCAGGAGATATTCAGCACATCCAGAGGAGTGACTGGAAAATGCACGCTTATTCAACATCACATCAAAACTGGCAATCACTCTCCCCTGCGACAGCGTGCCTACCGGACTTCACCGGAAAAGAGAGGAGAAATAGACAGGCGGGTGGCAGTCCTGTTGGCTGACGGGGTAATTGAAGAGAGCTCCAGACGGCAGGTCTCAAACTAAACCCTAAAAAGTGCCACCTAGCTCAAGATCATGTGGTGTTCCTGGGGCATGTTGTTTCTCGCCACGGCCTACAGCCGGACCCTCGAAACACTGCCAAGGTCAGAACTTGGCCTACACCACGGAATCCAACTGAAGTGAGAGCGT
Source organism: Anarrhichthys ocellatus (assembly GCF_004355925.1). Classification (NCBI taxonomy): domain Eukaryota; kingdom Metazoa; phylum Chordata; class Actinopteri; order Perciformes; family Anarhichadidae; genus Anarrhichthys; species Anarrhichthys ocellatus. The sequence goes on from NW_022280188.1 coordinate 234,635, forward strand.
TTGTGGGTTTATGCTCTTACTATAGATGTTTTGTGAAGGACTTTGCCAAGCATGCAGCACCTCTGCACCACCTGATGTGTAAAGGCACACCATTCCAATGGACTACTGACTGTAATGAGGCCTTTGAGTATCTTAAAGGGGTGCTCTCAGAGGCCCCGATTGTCACTATGCCTGACTTCAACGTCCCCTTTAAAGTGTACACAGATGCCTCCATGGAAGCAGTGGGGGCCGTGTTGGCTCAAGACAGGGAAGGACTAGAGAGAGTGGTGGTGTATGCTAGTCAGTCGCTCACTCCCACCGAAAGGCGCTGGTCCACGTTTGACAGAGAACTGTGGGCTATAGTGTGGGTTGTACGCCAATTCAGACATTACATCGGAGCGGCTGCCTTCACCATTATAACCGATCATAAGCCTCTGTTGGGCCTCCGCACCATGTCTATTGACAAATATCCCACTGGAAGAAGAGCACAGTGGATATTGGAGGTGGATCCTTTCAACTGGGTCATTCAACACAAGGATGGAAAACAGCAGACTAACGCTGATGCTCTCACGGCGGCCACAGGATCCTGTGGCTGGTACGGTGAATGACGCCTCACGAGAAGTTGCCACACAGGTGAATGCAGTAGGCTCAGACAGGGAGTCAGGTGTTCCCCAAGCCGACAGTCTGTTGACACCGCCATCTGCGGCGGACCTCCCGACCTCTGACCTCATCACAGGGGGGCAGCCGTTGGAACCGGACAGTGAGATAAGTGACCTGTCTTTCATACATGCACTTTCACATGATGGGACTGGACTAAAAGAATTGCAACAAGCCGATCCAGATATTGCTACGGTGTTGGATTGGAGGGATTCTCGACCACCTCGGGGGCAGATGAGAGGCAGCTCCAGGTGGCTGCGGAAGTTATGGACTGAATATCCTCGTCTTTCTGTGGTTTTAATGGCCTACTCTGCCAGAGAGTGACGTCCTCCCTCACTGGGGGTGCTCAGTATCAAGTGGTTGTGCCTTCATCGCTTGTCCCTGATGTGCTGCATCATCTTCATGGAGGCCCTGTGTCGGTGCACTTCTCAGCGGAACGAGTGTGGGAACGAGCAAGGCAAACCTGTTACTGGCCCTCTATGTTCAAAGACATTTGACATTGGTGCGAGCAGTGCCTCCCATGTCAGACCCGCAGAGCCCCTGTGCCTAAGCACCGGGCACCAATGGGTGGGTCCCAAGCGACTCGACCATTCTAGAGAGTGGCAATGGACATTCTTGAATTACCGGTGACTTCTAAGGGCAACAAATATGTGTTAGTAGTAGAAGACTAAGTTTGTAAACCTGTATGCTCTTCCTAATCAAACGGCCCAATCAGTAGCACAGTGTCTGTTTTGAGGATTACGTGCTGGTACATGGCGTTCCAGAAGTGGTTCACACTGACCAGGGCCGGCAGTTTGAAGCTGGGGTTGTTCAAAGACTGTGTCAACTTTTAGGGATTAAGAAAACACGCACCACGCCGTCTAATCCCAAATCTGACGGCATGGTCGAAAGATTTAATCGGACTCTCATTGATCAACTGGCCAAATCACTGCTTGCCTGCGGAGGTGAATGGGATGAGTATCTGAAACAGGTGGCTTTTGCCTATAACACATCTGTTGATGCTTCCACTAACTACACTCCTTACTTCTTAACTCATGGACGGGAAGCTCGTGTCCCGGTGGATGTGTTGGTGCCATCGCAAATGGTGCGCTTGGACTTGCCTCTTTCTCATGCTGACTTTGTGACCTCTCTGGCGGAAAGGCTGGAGACGGCTTTTTGTGGTGCCAGACAGTGTGGTGCCAGACAGTGTGGTGCTGATGCCCATGAAAAACAAAAACTGTACTATGATGGGACGGCACGTCATCAGCCATATCGAGAAGGTGACCTCGTATGGCTGCATAATCCTATGGAGGACCGCATGAAACTTGCTCCGCACTGGGAGGGGCCCTACAGGGTCCTGGCTGTGTTGGACTCTCAAGGGGAACCAGGACTCATCTATCGCATTGGCAGTCCTCTGGACCTCCACGGACCGGAGCAGGTTGTTCATTATGACAGACTGAAACCTTACACTTTGATACGGCCTGCTGGTTCTTCAAGTAGCCTCCCAGCTTCTCCTCACCATGCTCCTTCGCTGCAGGACGAGGGGTCACCAGAGGAGGACTGTGGGGGGGAGGAGCCATGTTTCACTGGTGGCACAGAGACTGTTTTGGTTACGGGCACCAGTGAACCACAACAGACTGTTACTTGTTCAAAGAGAGTTGTGAGACAACCAGCATATTTGAAGGACTTTGTCACTTATCGTTAACTGATTTTTGAGTGATAAATATGTGAATATGTCTGTCAACATGTTTCTTCATTGTAGCAGCACATGCTGATATGCATATTGATGGTGTGTCCAAAACGCTATGGGGTATCAGCTATGTCTGGTGTCTATTGGGATTAGTGGGGCATATTTTCTGGAGGCTGTGCAGTTGGGTGATGGAAGGATGTATAATGTTCTTTACTGCCAAATGTCGTGTTATAGAGACATGTTATGGGGATTGGAAATGTGATTCTTTTTTTTGCACTTAGAATGTTTGGAAACGGGGACGTTTCTTTATGGAGGAGGGGAGGTATGTAAGCTATTATGTTGAGTATGTTAAGAAGCAAGGTTCCTGTATATGTGTTGTGTGCTTTTATTGTGAAGGAGGAGACTGAAGGAGAGAGAGAGGAAAGAGGTTCTGAAGAAGTGTGTGACAAGGAATAAAGTGGCTGCCATCTTGGCGCCGAATACGGAGCCCCGTGTTTGTTATTTTATTATTATCCTAAAGTATAGGCGCAACATAAACCCTCGGCTACACTTATTACAATTTACAATAGAATATAAAAGAATATAAAATAAAGTGCACAACAAACAGATAACAGGACTGTAAACAAGTGAAATGTAAGTGACATGTTAAAAGTGTCGAGTGTGTTTAAATAAAGAAACAGAGGGGATGTGCAGGCAAGTGACCGGTAGGAAATCGTCCTGGGGATGACAGAGTCAGTGGGGGTCCTGGGCTTTGTTAATGAGCCCGACTGTCAACAGGAAGAAACTGTTTGTGTGGCGTGAGGTCTTGGTCCTGATGGACCGCAGCCCCCTGCCAGATGGAAGGGGCACGAACAGTTTGTGTCCAGGGTGAGAGGGGTCGGCTACAAACTTTCTTGCTCGCTTCAGGGTCCTTGAAGCGAACAAGTCCTGGAGGGACGGCAGATTGCAGCCAATCACCCTCTCAGCAGAGTGAATGATACGCTGCAGCTTGTCCTTGGCAGTGGCTGCAGCGTACCATGATGAGCAGTTGATGATGGACTCAATGAAGGCTGTGTAGAAGTGCACCATCATTGACTTTGGCAGGTTGAATTTCTTCAGCTGCCTCAGGAAGTACATCCTCTGCTGAGCCTTCTTTATGATGGAGCTGTGGAGCTGATGTTCAGCTCCACAGCGTCGACAGGGGAGTCACACAGTGTGATGGGGGCAGGTGATGATGCATTTTATTTGTAACGCACTTTTCATTAAAAAAATCTCAGAGTGCCACAGAGCCAGTACATAGTAAAAAACATAGTTAAAACATAGTTAAAACAAACTATAATAAAATAACTAGTAAGCATAAAAAAAACAGTGAATGAACAGAAGCACAAAATAAATAACTGACTGAGTGATTTAGGTCAGAAACGCCTTCCTGAATAAAAAGGTTTTTAGGCCAGTTTTAAAAGAGACCAGTGTCTGTTGCCCTTAGGTGGTCAGGGAGACTGTTCCATAGGCGTGGAGCTGCCGAGCCAAAGGCCCAGTCGCCCATGGTGCGGAGCTTGGTGTTGGGGACCCGGAGGAGCGAGTTGTTTGATGATCTGAGGGTGCGGGTGGAGATTTGGGAATGATGAGTTCTTGTAGGTAGGGAGGTGTGTGTCCATTTATGTGTGAGTAGTAGGACTTTGTAGTCAATCCGGAATGAGACAGGGAGCCAGTGTAGTGAGTGCAGAATGGGTGTTATGTGCTCATACTTCCGGACTCTCATCAGGATCCTGGCAGCGCTGTTTTGAATGTTTTGCAGCTTCTGGGTGTTCTTGGCAGTGATCCCAGTGAATAGTGAGTTACAGTAGTCCAGTCTTGAGGAGATAAAGGCGTGGACGGGGCTGCATTCTTCCGGAAATCCACAACCATCTCCACTGTGTTTAGAGCGTTGAGCTCCCAGTTGTTCAGACTGCACCAGGTCACCAGATGGTCAATCTGTAGGCGGACTCATCCCCACCAGAGATGAGTCCAATGAGGGTGGTGTCATCCACGAACTTCAGGAGCTTGACGGACTGGTGACTGGAGGTGCAGCTGTTGGTGTACAGGGAGAAGAGCAGAGGGGAAAGAACGCAGCCTTGGGGGGAACCGGTGGAAACAATGAGCACCAACACACCGAGGCAGCCGTCCGCGGCACCATCTTTCAATCAACAAAGATGGAGTCAACATATGAAGTCAACAAGCATGTGCTGACTGTGAAAACTAATCTCCCTCGGGCAATAAAGACTATCTATTTCAAAGACAAAAACACAGCTTTGTGAATCTGAAAAAAAATGAGTTTGGTTGAGGACAGGCTCAGCTATGAAGTCAACAAGCATTTGGTGTTTTTCAAATTATTTTTTTATATTTGTGACTGAACAGGCTGATGTGGATCACACTGCCTTTCTTCTGGTGATTTTACAGACAATTATTGGGAGTGTTGTGCTGGCTTTTTGCCTGCACAAGACACCCTGCGGTCCACAGGAGAATACAGGATGCTATTGTTCAACTGTCAAGGCTCAGTCACTGTTGGATTCAGCTCAATCCATTGCCTCTTTGTGTCAGCGTCATTTCGAAAAACGTTAACTCCACTTGTGATAGTTTGCAGACTGAATAATAAAGCCAAGTGAGATACATACTGAGTGTAAAGCTAGACTCATGTATGATTTAAAATGCTTTGGTTATGGTTCCATACATATTGAGTGTAAGGCTACATTCATGCATTCATTAATGATGTAACTATAGTTCCTAATATTTTAAGCTTTGAACTTCATTATACACTCAAAGGCAATACGTTAATGTTGACACACTTGTGGGTGGGTGATCATGTTCAGAAAGAAGGCTCACAGTACTCCAACCTATACAGTAGTCATTTGAAGTTAAGCAAGGCAAATCTCAGAGTTCTGTCTTAGGCGATCTGCAGCAAGCAAACAGAACACTATAGAACCTCAATGAAAGAAAGGAGAAGAACCCACTCTGATCAAAACTAAAGCAATCTCCAAGCACACAAGGAGACTTCTGTTCAACGAATTTCATTCTTTTCTACTGTAGGTAGCAAAAACTCTATTCATAAGGAGGTCTGTGGGTCACCCAGAATAAAGAGGTCACTGTTTCTCGAAAGGCATCTTGCTGAGGATTCCTTTGTATGCCAATGTGAATGCTTTGAGCACTACAAATTTCAAATGCAATTCATTCTAAACCAGAGTTGCACTGTGGTCTCAAAGACAGAAGCAGTTCAAACTGCTGGATATTGTGCTTGTACTCTTCTCTGTTTACTTTGGCAGCTCACTAAGTCCGATACAAAGTCTGACGTAGTGATCCCACAGTAATTCTACTGTAATATAGCTGTAGAGGACTCGTTTTATTATACCATTTTTGCAGTCCAACAATGTTTATAATCAGTTATTTCTTCATGAGCTTTTAATGACACCAGAGAATACATTTATACACATTAGGAGCATTAAGGTGCAGCAGGACCTGCACAGACTGGTCTCACTTCCAAGGCATCAAATACCGACTCCTGGTCAGTGGCCCTAGGGGTCTATACACCGATGCACAAGGCTCCCTTCAGCGTATGTTTGTGATGCACCAGGCTTTCAACTAATTCCAATGTAAACCCATTAAGTCATTAGTCAAGTTTGGTGGTTATTACTGACAACATAGGCTACGTCACTTATTTACATGACGTCACTTCCGTGGCTTCTGTTAGGTTACAAGTGTACTTATTTGAGGCCAAACCGTGATGTTTTTTCCAACCCTAAGTCTAACTCTAGTTTTGTTGCATAAATTTAACTGCCACTGTCACGTGTTACAACTGTAATTGCGAAATTTTAACAATGTTAACCATGTGCAAACCTTCAGTGTAAAGATAATACAGGAAAGGCTGCCCTGCAAAGTGGCAAAATATGACGAGTAGGGATGAGATCAACTTGACCTAGAGGATGACAGTCATCAAAACAGCCCAAATGAATGAGCTTCCTGGCTTCATGTTTATTGCTCAGTTTGTAAAAATGAAGTGGAGCAACAGAAAACATTTTTTTTATCAGGAGTTGGTTGAGACGAAAACAGAACTAAAAGTGTTTGTGGATTTACATTCACTATGTGGCCATAAACACGACTCCAAATGAGTTCTCTTGTTGCTCAATAACTGCTGGATGTGTAGCACTATTTGATAAGTTTACTAACAACTTCATCCAATTAAAAGGTGATGTGATGTCAGTGTTGTATGTACTGCTTGTTGCTCTGCTCCAGAGCCAAAACAAAGAATCAATGAATGAAGCTTTATAAGGTAATCACGCAGAGCAAAGAAGAGGCTCCACTGATGGCATCGCCAAACCATGATTATGATCATTAGCTAAGAGGAACCATACTGAACCACGCCGTACCTTTTGAAAGAAAAACGAGTCATTTACTTTTCTAAGCCTATTTTTTATTTGATTTAGTTCTCTCCTAATCATGCAAGTTAACTTCCAAATGGTTCTCGTGTGTTGCTAATGTTTCCTATGAAGACAGCTTAGAATACAATGAGTACAGTTGTATACAGGTGAGCTCTTCCCTATGGACTTCATTACATTTCTAACTACGGTTAAATAAAGTTGCAAATAACATTTGACATAAGGTGCTTGTTGGGAATAATTGCGCTCAAGTGTGCTACTCCTCATGAACTTAATTTCAATACTTGACTCCGACTTTCTTATGCTGTTTTAAACCCTGTTTGACACATGGAAAATACTGGCAAAGAAGCTATTAGCATAATATCAACCTATTGGGATGCTTCCATTGTTATTTAACAACTGGAAAACCTCTGAGACCTCTGAGAGAAGAGTTAACCTTCTTTGTTGGCTCACAGAAAATGGAGGTTAATGATAATTGCATATTTGAAGAGGAAGTTGAATAATAACAGCTGTAGAACACCAGCAATTGGAAAGTCAAGGGTGGACAAAGGAGGAGAATTACCTTTTTCTGATCGGTAATTACATTTAGAAAGGCACACAAAAACACCCATATTTATTCTACACACAAATTCCAACTTCTCTAAAATATTGTTCACAGTATACTTCAATGACTATACATAACTTTCTCTCTTTATTGTTCCCTCCGGACTCATATTATCCTTACGACTGCTCAGAAATAGATGGTGCCTTTTTTGCTTGTTTTTCTACTTTTGTCTTTTCATTACGTTATTGAAACAGTGGCTTGAATGGCCAAAATGCACCTTTAGCCTATTTTTTCCTCCTTCACATGTGATCAGCCTCCATCGATGTCTGGAGCCGTAAGAAGGAAACTACACTACTGTAAATTGAGCTTGTAGACTACATCTTGTCAAGCTACTCTTTTAATGTGTTGTAAAAGATCATCAAATGAGGTAATAATTGTGTTAGGTCATGGTCACACCCGAAGATCAGTTGACTTGGTCTGGAGTAAGAGGAAAAAAATAAACATTGTTGTCTTTTAATTCCGGTCTTTTTCCTGCTCACTGTGACAGAAAGGAAATGAAGCAAAACGCGTCAACATGAAGTCAGATCGACTGTAAATAGACTGGGGCTTTATTCTGATTCTAAACCAAGAAAACCAAATACACTCACTTGTTGCATTATTTCTGTGTCAGTTCTTTGGACAATTAGTATATTATATATATGTAATAGTATGCAAAGGAAAGGTTTAAATAATACAAGATATCGTAAATAAAATTTCATAGGTGCCCTTCAGGCCATTTAATCACCTTTTTAAAATTGTTGTAAAATCATCGTTTTCTAATGGGGACATTTGTACGGTGTAAACAAATGTGTATGCCAGTTTGTTTTTGGACAACGGGTTGGCTCCATTCATCTGTGTTACTGATGAAAGCTCAGCCTGTGCGCGTGTGTGTGTGTGTGTGTGTGTGTAGAGAGAGAGCGAGGGAGAGTGGGGGACACCTGGGTGTGTGCGTGTGTATCTATGATGGAGGGATGTGTCTGGACCTTAATTAGCAAGACAGATTTTTGGAAACTTTCCGTGTTTGACTAATACCTAATAAATATTAGTCATGTAGAAAACATTGATCCATATCAGTTTCTTTGAGAACTGAGTACATGTCCTGTGAATGCACCTGTTTTTTGCATGACATCACTTTGAGTTGTCATTTTGCTTGCTCAAATGTCAAGCTTCTAACAGTTTTCCCTCCGTACATCAACGAGAGATGATAACAACCTTGGCTGCACCCTGCACTCCTTGTGACCCAGTTTATATCAGCGTATTTGAAGATTGCAAAGATGGCAGCGTTGATACACCCTCACACTTGAGCGGCTGGTACATATTGAGCTGTAAAAAGGCCAGCAGGCTTGTCCTTGGATCAAGGCACTGGCCCATACAATTTAATGGCACATATACCCTTCCTGGGTTTACAGTGTGTTTGTCAGTGAGAGAGAGTGTGCGCATTTTAATGGTACCTATAACTTGCAAGGGAAAGGAGTATAGCAGAGGTGAGTGAAGGGAGGTGAATGATGCTGTTGATGCCAGAGGTTCAATGCAGACAGTCTCAGCAGCGGACAAAAGGTTTGTTATTTTAACAGCGAGTCACACTAAATGTTTCTATCAAAGATAAGACACAAGGGTAATACGCTCTGACATTCAACTTAGCTCAAAAATCACATTTTCATTTATTTTATTTTAGGAGTGTACGGAACATAGTCAGACTGAAGCTGTTTGTCAGATTAAAGGTTCTGAATTCCCCCCCCCCATTACTAAATAAGTTAAAGTTTGAAATTCACTTAAATGTGTCTTCCAAAAAACAATGGCCATTTTTTCCATTCCCTAAGGCAATCAACAATATCGCTACATTAATACTGAGGGAGGAGCTGCAACCAGTGAAGGTAGACAATTCCACCATCTCCTTGATTACAGAAGTTTGCCCGACTGGGCAGTGTCCTATCTGGAATGGTGGTTGGTGCACTGGAGCTCCGCAGGGGACTATGCTGTCTCCCGTCCATTTCACCTCGTAAACCACAGACTTTCAGTACAACTGCTTTTGTTTGTACATCTGCAGTAGCTTTAATATGCTTGTTTATGTATTATTATTTGTACAACTTGTTTTTATGAAGATGGATTTTTGTTTGGTTTTATATGTGATAGGAACTATTGTTATGACCAATGTTGCTCTCGGGACATATTTAGTCGGTGCCAGTTTTCTGGTGTTTTGACTCTGACGTTAAAGCACGTACGTTCTGCACTGTGGTGAACGAGCAGCGGGTGCTGCCGTGAGCCGCCACAAAGCACTCACAGGCGGGTACTCTCACAGCAGCCTCGCGCTGCAGTCAGAGAAGAGAGGAGACACACTCTCGGCGTATTCATGTATCTGCACTCTGCAGTTAGTGCATCTAAGGTGTTGAGCTTCATTTTTACACAAAAGAAACAATAACCGTAGCTGTGCGTCATAATGAGGTCTTTCAGTTGCAGGACAGCAGTGAAGGCCCAGGTATAAAATGCACGGCCCACCACTGATTTATATACTATATAGTATTTTATTCTATGTTTATATTTTAGTTGTAGTTTGCTACATTTGTTTTATATTCTAATATTCTTTATATTGTGCATTCTATAGATATATATTTTTAATGCTGATATGTATACTTACTGTGTATAGTTTTGATATGTATTTTTATTGTTTCTGTGGATATGCTGCAGCTTTAACACAATCAATTCCCAATTTGGGATTATCATAGTACATCTATCCATCCATCCATCAATGTCAGCAAAATATGCCATATGTATAAAAAAGAGCTATATTGTTTACTCAAGATTCCTATGGGGGTGTTTTTCAGCTGCAGGGACAGGACGACTGGTTGCAATTGAAGGAAAGATGAATGCGGCCAAGTGCAGAGATATCCTGGAAGAAAACCTCTTCCAGAGTGCTCTGGACCTCAGACTGGGCCGAAGGTTCACCTTCCAACAAGACAATGACCCTAAGCACACAGCTAAAATAACAAAGGAGTGGCTTCGGAACAACTCTGTGACCATTCTTGACTGGCCCAGCCAGAGCCCTGACCTAAACCCAATTGAGCATCTCTGGAGAGACCTGAAAATGGCTGTCCACCAACGTTCACCATCCAACCTGACGGAACTGGAGAGGATCTGCAAGGAAGAATGGCAGAGGATCCCCAAATCCAGGTGTGAAAAACTCGTTGCATCATTCCCAAGGAGACTCATGGCTGTACTAGCTCAAAAGGGTGCTTCTACTCAATACTGAGCAAAGGGTCTGACTACTTATGACCATGTGATATTTCAGTTTTTCTTTTTTAATAAATTTGCAAAAATTTCTACATTTCTGTTTTCTTCTGAGTGTACATTAATGAGAAATAAAATGAACTTTTTTGATTTTAGCAAATGGCTGCAATGAAACAAAGAGTGAAAAATTTAAAGGGGTCTGAATACTTTCCGTACCCACTGTATACAGCAGATAGCCGTGCTCTTCACACCTAACGCTTTTCTTCCCCTGCCCTTTCTCCCTCTCTCCCATCAATCCCTCTATAAAAATGGAATATTTACAGATTGTACGCTGCATGGTTCTAAACTAATTTATGAGACTCACTATCACAAGACTGGCACTCCATTAACTGGAATTGTTGTAATCTCATTTCCTTATTTGTGAAAGTCAGAAGCAGTGAGAAGTTATTTGTTTACAGGAAACTGTTTTTAAAAGTCATTTTATTGAAGTATTTCTCAGTCATTTATTCAATCGCTAATAGGATGCTTCCAAATTTGATGAAAGCAGCATTAAACAAAATGTCTCGTTTTTTGTTCCACTCCTGATCTTGCCGTCCATCTTTCTCTACCCCTCCTTTCTCATTCCTCAGATCCTCTACCATCTTCTCTCTCTCTCCTCCCTTCTTTCACTCTTTATTTCGTCATTGCTTTTTTGATAGCCTTTGCCGCTGTGTTTGTAATTTCCAGGCCTCTCTCATCTCCTTCTCATCTTCTCCCTTTCTTTTTTCTAATCTTCTCTGTGTTGTCCTGTTTCATTCGTCTCAAATCAAATTGATGTTGATGGGTCGCCGTCCTCTTATGACAAGCACTTTTTGCTGGAGGTGCTCTTTGCAGAAGTTGATTGGATGAGAGAATGTTTCACATGGTTACATCACGTCTTTGAAAAGTCTGATTTATTAACTTGCTGCAGTGTAGCGGACAAGATACACTGTGCATGTGTGTGTGTGTTGGATGCAGGATTGAGTAATAAATGATTGTCTGAATAAAGTATTTGCATGTTTGTGTCAATATTCTCCATACTGTCCCATCTCAGTGGCATCAAACATACGTGCACACACTGACATGAATGTCAACTGAATTTTAGCTTTAACTATAATATTTCGCTATTAATTACACTATTATCACTTCACAGGCTTTAACTGTGATATTTTACTTTGGTCCAGACTGAAATATTTAAACAACTATTGGATAGATTTTGTACAGACATGCGTGATTCCAAGATGATGAACCTTAATGATTTTGGTAATTCCATGAATTTTCCTGTAGTGCTTTCAGGTTAATTAAGAAAGAGGGGGAATGCACACCAGTATCTGAGAATTGCTGACCATGGCCTTCTTCAGGGTAAAGACCCCGAAGAAGACTTTCATGTCGAACTTTAAGAAAGCTCTAGGAGAAAGAAAAAAAAACAGTAAATGCAGCTGCCATAAAGATGATCAATAATATTACTGCATCCTTGTTTCAAGGGCATTACCTTAATCAGCCTTTTTTGCTATATATACTGTATGCAACCATCTCGCTTTGGATGTTCCTCATGCCAACTCTCATTTTAATGCAAATGTATTGTTCGACACCATCTCAGGAAGAAACCTTAGACCATTCACTCTGCTTTTAACAATATTTTAACATTTAAAGCAGATTGACTCAAACTCAATGCAGAAAAACAAATTGAATGTTGTTCAGAAATTCAAGGACAAGATCTTCCATCTGTCATCGCCTTTTAGGGTTAGTATGTTATTGAGGACAAATACCTGGGATATGCAGTTGATAACTCTTTCTTTCAAGCCTCAAATCATAGAATTGGTGAAAAAAACTGAAGTTAATGCTTGGCTCTTATTTTAGAAATAAGTCTCGTTTTTCATTTCATTTAAAGAAAAAATGTCTTTCTTTATGGTCTTGACTCTAGAGATGTTAAATACAAAAGTCTATCAACTATCTTCCTCTGTTTACAATGGAGCACTAACTTTCATTACAATGTCTACTGCTCATACTCATATTCTGTATGACCATAAATACTCATTCATTGGTAGATTCTGATTCATAGAGGCATTCATTGTATTTTGCCTTGTTGGTAGGGTGGGACTCCTACCAACAATGTTCCTTCCAATGTGTACACAAGATTTGCAGAACTGCAGAGTGAAGACTGCACAGAGACATTCTGCAGGGAGAACTTGAGGTAAAAAGGCTGGTTTTGATCAGCGAAACCTTCCCTCTAAGTTGTGTAGCCTTGTTAGAATATAAGTGTTAGATAGTGGCCTGGTGAGCTTTCAGCTTGTTGAGAAGGATCATCTTGTATATTTTTGTATTTCTCCCAGGGAGGTTATGGTTAGGTTTTGGTCCCATCAGTTCAATAGTTAGCAGGGTATCTGAAACACTTCTTTTTAAGCACCAATATATATGACATTCAGAGCATTAGCAGCAAACAACTATGTGCTCGGTAAAGATATAGTGAAATAATGTCCCGAGCGACAGTAAGGGCGGTTCGTAGCTAACAGCGCCAGCAGTACAAACTACGGCAACAGTGGCGACAGAGCTAACAGTGTTGACATGCACCTTTGCCGTAGTTTGTACTGCTAGTGCTGTTAGCTACGAACCGCCCTCTCCGACGTCGCCATGTTGAGAGCAGTTGAGAGGCAATCAAAATGCTCCCAATCTTGTATGATGCACTTTTCAGATCTACCATAATTGATGGGGTGGACAAAATAACAGAAACACCACTCTTCTTATGCAGTACAATTCAACAGCAGCACACACTAAACCCCACGGTGAACACAAGCTGAATCAACCTCTTTGAAAGAGTTTTCAACAAATGTGGTGTAAATATTCTTAATTGTTTGCTAGTTAGCTAGCTAATTGCCAATTTATCATTTCAGGCAGGACTTTCTGAATCAAAAAAGCAAATGTTTGTTTTGTCAAAACCTTTCCCAATTCTCATGAATACATATCCATTGAACACACTTCAGGACAAACTTTTTGTCACTGCAATAAACAGCACATAAGAAGAAATGTATTAAAAATCGTAATGGCACACTGGGCTAAAGATGGGTGAAAAAGGAGAAGTAAATCCATAAATTCCAAACATTTTGGATTTTAGTTTCCCTGTGTGATGTTCAAAACCAATGGACATTATACCTTCTTTGTTTTGTTTTTTTATTCAATAAGTTTAAGTTGATATTCATGCAAGCTGATGGAAACACAATTTAGATTATTTCTAATATTAAATAATTGCATATTATTAATATTAGAATTAAAAGAACCATTTGATCAAATGAGATTTAAAAAAAAAAGTCCTATTTCAAGTTATTAGCTTTTTGACAGTCTTTGGAGTTGGAGGTGTCATGAAGATGGGTCAGTAGTTAAGTTCCATATCAGTCAGCCTATATAAAACAGATGACAGTTGAAGTATTAATTGGGACACATTGCTAATGACGCCTTCTGTCACATGTATTTGCACTCAGTTTGGTGAATAAAGGGTATTTGAAGTTTTTCATTCAAAGTTGAGCACATTTTGCCACAATCGGCTTGATTGACTGTCTACTGCTTTGTGTGTTCATGTCCTGCAGGCTGACGTTTGGCTGACTGCCTGATTCCCTGCCATTGCCAGTTTGGTATTCTTGTCCTGCGTGAGTGTGACACATTGTGATGGACTGTGACAGTTATGCTAACGTTTTCTTAGACTCATGAAAATAATTTTTTTTTCCACGCTGGAAGGGATGACTGTCCCTTTGTCAATTTGTTCATGTCAGAGTCTTTTTGCCAAAATGGGACTGTATGTAGAGAGACAGCAGTAGAACAGTACCAGACATTTTCTTGATTGCTGTGACCGACGAAAAAATGGCTATAAACTGAAGTGTTCTGTGAATGATGTCAACAAAGAAAAAGTCGAGGATATGTTTCTTTGTGCAGAAGCAGAAAGAAGAATAGACCATGTTTGCTCCAAAAACCATAATTGGATGAGGGCGGATGTGTGTTTGCATGGATATTCACTGCACCACAAACGCTAATCTCTTGTCTCATTATGTGTGTTTGTGTTGATGCGCATGCCGGTTACAGCTACAGCTCGGTGTAATCACAGGTACCCACACACACTTTCAGGACCACATTACTGTAACTCATCAGACAAGAGGATGAGGAAAAATAACTGGATTAAAAAACTGCACAAGCCATTATAATGACATAGTTAAGAATCGCTATGCTAAGTCATGTGACTTGTATTACACTGAAAAATGTCCTTTCCATCAAGTCAGTCTTTCAGTTGGTAATCAAAGACCATACTTGTGGTTTGGAACATGTTTAAGCACATTTATTACAATTCACAAAAGAATCACAACTAATAATTACAGATAGTTGCCTGGAATGGTTGGAAAAACTACTGTACTTCCAAAAATATATAACTGTAGAGTACATATTCAAAAATGGTGAGCAAAAAAACCCAGCAGTTTGAGTCTTTCAATCACATCTCTGAAACAAACTTCATAGGTGAACATTGAATTAAGGGGGTGACGCAGCTATTATATTGCCTCAAGCCTCAAACCCGAAGCAGAGATTAGCAGCGGGCTTGAGAGGTCTGGTCAGATCTCTTCTTTTATCTTGTCACTTTTTCATTACAATAATAAAACATATCCGATTTGTCTTTGGAGGCTTGATTGAAGATACGTGTCCACTCAGTCGTGTTTTGAACAGAGGTTATTGATGCTGAAAACAGTAAGAAAGCAAATTTCTATATAGTATATATACTGTATGTCTATATCTTATGTGTCTACATAGGCCTATTCATCTTTTGGAGAATATTTGATTAAATGTGTGTCACATACTATTCAGCCCTTTTAAATGTAAAAAAAAAAAAGATTACATATACAATTATACACATACTTTCGTCCGGTCTCTACTAATATGTTGTATCGTAGAGCTGGGTGCCCACATACGGCTACAATATTTTTTTCCTGATTTAACAACGGTAGGACATCAGTGATGACAGGAGGAGCATCTCAACTTTGATAGGGTTTTGCGACACAGCGTCACGCAAATTTGCGTTATTCGCGTCATACACGCATTTGCTGTAAACGAACAAAAAGTGGCCACCCTGCAGCAGTCTGCTACGCTGGCAGACGAATTCGCTCTTACGCATAGGAATGTGTTTTCGAGGCGAGATGCTCAGCAGGGGGAGTATTCGCAGGAAAATAGTGCCACATATGCGTCACGCAGAAAAGTTTCTCGGCCGGGCCCTAAAGCTGAGAAGCAGTATTTTTTCTGTCATGACCCTGGTCACTTGGTGGTAGACTGTGCAGCCTGGAGACGGAAGCAACAGGGGGCAGCTTCCAGACAGCAGCTCAAGGGAGTGGGGTTAGTGAAGACGGTGACTCCCGTTGGCCAGGTTGCCGCTCCAAGAGGGCCTGATGAGATTTAAACCCTTTATTTTAGAAGGATTGGTGTCGCTTACAGGAGAGGCAGAGGACCAGCACCAGGTGACGGTGCTACGCGACACTGGTGGTTCACAGTCCTTTATTCTTGCCACTGCTCTGCCTTTTAGTGACGAGTCTGCTTGTGATGCGAGTACGGTGGTGAGAGGAATAGAGATGGGCTTTGCGAAGGGTCTATGTGAAGACGAAATTAATAAGTGGTTTCTTCCCAGTGGCTGTCCGCTCATGTTTTCCTGTGGATGGTGTGGAGTTCATCATGGGAAACGACATAGCGGGAGGTAAGGTTTTCCGTGCACCTGAAGTTGTGGATGTCCCCATTCCTAACTTGGCGTGTGATGAGCTGGCGCAGAGTTATCCAGACGTGTTTAAGGTTAGCATGCTGACTAGAGCCCAGGCCCAGAAACAGGCTCAGGTGGTGGACTTATCTGATTCACTGTTTTGTCTCAGGATAGATCTCCCCCTGTTAGTTGGTCAGTGAACAAACCCTCAAAAGACACTGAAGGGGTAGCAAATTCCACGACTGAGCCGGAGGTGGCATTGCCGCTGACCTGGGAGGCGCTCATCAGTGCCCAAGGAAGTGACCCGGCCTTGGCAAGGTGTTTCGCCGCGGTGGGGGAGGGAACCAGTGGGTGCAGAACGAAGCAGTGTTTTCTGCTAGAGAATGGTGTGTTAATGCGGAAGTGGGTCGCACAGGCAGGTAATGCAGCAGGTGAGGACTGGGACACTGTTTACCAGATAGTCATCCCCGTTGGTTGTCGGCAGCTAGTGCTAGCAGTGGCGCATGAGCATCTATGGTCTGGTCATCTAGGGGTCACTAAGAACAATGACAGGATCCTGAGGCATTTCTTCTGGCCAGGAATGAAAGCAGATGTGATAACCTTCTGTAAGACTTGCAGCACTTGTCAGGTTGTGGGGAAACCAAATCAGGTTGTGCCACCGGCCCCTTTGCGTTCTGTCCCTGCTGTTGGTGAGCCATTTGAGCATGTCATTGTTGACTGTGTGGGTCCATTGCCTGTAACCAAGTCTGGTAACCAGTTCTTGCTAACAGTGATGTGTGTTGCCACACGTTTTCCTGAGGCCATGCCCTTGCGTAAGATCACTGCGCCAGTAATTACTAAGGCACTGACGAAGATTTTTACCACCTTTGGACTCCCAAATGTTGTGCAGACTGATCAGGGAACACATTTTCTATCCAAAACCTTTAGAGAGACATTGCAGTCGTTGGGTGTTTCCCACTCTGTGTCTAGTGGTTACCATCCAGAGTCACAGGGTGCGCTTGAACTATGGCACCAGACTCTGAAGTCCATGCTGCGGAAATACTGTTATGACACCGAGAAGGACTGGGATGAGGGTGTGCCTTATGTACTCTTTGCCATGCGGGATGTGAAACAGGAATCCCTCGGGTTCAGTCCTGCTGAACTTGTGTTTGGTCACGAAATGCGTGGGCCGTTAAAACTGTTAAAAGAGAAGTTGATGTGTGGGTCTAAGCCCAAGACTGATGTCATACGGTTTGTTTCCGTGTGTAGGGAGCGTGCGACCGGGCTGGCAAGGGAAGCCCTTTCTTCCTCCCAGGACAACATGAAGAGGAGGTTTGATAGACGGCTGTTGAGCGACAGTTTAAGCCTGGTGATAAAGTGCTAGTGCTGTTACCAGTGGCTGGTTCTGCCCTCTCTGCCCGTTTCTCAGGTCCAAACATTGTGGGGACTGTTGCCCCCGAGCTGATTTCTTCTTCCAAGATTTGTGTGGAAGCCATGGCTGACGATGGTCTGGCAGTGCCCTCTGATGGTCAGCAGTGTGGTAGGCTGGCCAACTCTGAGTTTCTGTCCAGTGTAAAATTGCATTTGTCGTACTTGAATCAAAGTCAGCAAGGGGAGGTGCTTGAGCTGTTCCGCTCCTTCCCTACTCTGTTTGGGGATGTGCCAACATGTACGGGTGTGTTGCAGCATGACATCGATGTGGGTAATGCAACCCCAATCAAGCAACATGCGTATCGTTGTCCTGTGGAGAAGAGGGAGAAGATGAGGAAGGAAGTGAACTATCTGTTAGAAAATGGGTTGGTAAAGCCTAGTCACAGCCCATGGAGCTCTCCGTGTTTGTTGGCTCCTAAATCTGACGGTACCCCACGTTTCTGCACAGATTTCCGCAAAATTAATGCAGTGACGGTGCCAGACTCATTCCCGTTGCCTCGCATGGAGGACTGTATTGGCAGCATTGGTCCTGCTGTGTACATCACCAAGCTAGACCTGCTTAAAGGATACTGGCAAGTTCCTTTAACCTCTAGAGCAGGGGTCACCAACCTTTTTTAAACTGAGCTATTTCAAGGGTACCGAGTAGTACGAAGGGCTACTTATTTGATACAAACTTCCTGAATAACAAAGTTGCACAGATCACCTTAACAATAATAATATATGTGAAGAGACTGTTTGATCACATGTCAGTTAATTATTCCTCACAATAATTATTAATAATGCTTTCCACAACAATGGTGGTATAGCTACACATACATATTTAAACATGCAACTTTTATTTCTGTTAATCTGTTTCAACATTTGAAAGTCAGAGGTATCACATCTCTGATATTTTTGTATCATCACATGATTAAAGCCGGTTACTTTTGCACATAGCGCCTGCTGGTGAATGATCCAGTGGTAATGTAGAAGTCATAATAATGTAGAAAGTCTGGGTCACCTTTGCATTGCGCAATGAAGCCTGCATGCCGGCCCGTCATCGCGGGAGCCCCGTCTGTTGTCACCGACACAATTTCTAATGGTACCTTTTTCTCCACGAAGAAACTAGTAAAAAGTCTCGTCTATAGCCAAGGGGGGATCCAACCCTTCGAGGCACGCGAGCGTCTTCGGGCGCCTGCGTTCAAACCTCTAGTCTGGGCCTTTTCGGTCAGATTGCCCCGCGGCCTGTTCCGAGGATTTACGGACCT
Organism: Anarrhichthys ocellatus; assembly: GCF_004355925.1. Taxonomy (NCBI): domain Eukaryota; kingdom Metazoa; phylum Chordata; class Actinopteri; order Perciformes; family Anarhichadidae; genus Anarrhichthys; species Anarrhichthys ocellatus. The sequence continues at coordinate 253,527 of NW_022280188.1, forward strand.
GACGACGGGGTGCGCTCGCGGCTTGCGTCTGGCGCCAACGGGAAGCGCCCGCCATTCGTAACCTGAAAACCTAGTGCGGTGCGGCGGCCTTGTCCTGGCTGTCCGCCGTGCGCCTCTGGGTACCCAACTCTCTTATGACAAGAAATATTGTCATTTTAAAATCTACACTAATGCAAACGTTTTTGATTAAAAAAAGAATAGCAACTACAATTTTAGACAGAGCTCCATGGTGACTAGTGCTATTTTTAGAACATGCCTTGCGGGCGACTCACGTGGTCCCTGTGGGCGACAGGGTGCCCGCGGGCACTGTGTTGGCTACCTCTGCTCTAGAGCCTCTGACATCTCAGCATTTGTAACACCAGACCATTTTATGCAGTGTACCTGTATGGCATTTGGCATGAGGAATGCACCTGCAACTTTCCAGCGTCTGATGCAACTGGTTTTAGGGGATGTGCCACACTGTAACGTGTACCTTGATGATGTGGTGGTGTACTCGGAGAACTGGTGAAACCACATAGAAAGTCTGGGAGTGGTGTTGCAGCGGCTTGCTGAGGCATCATTGACCTTGAATCTGGCAAAATGTGAGTTTGGTAAGGTGATGGTTACCTACCTGAGGAAATGGGTGGGCCGTGGGCAAGTTCGCCCAGTGGAGGCGAAAGTTGAGGCGATATTGTCATATCCAGCCCCAACCACCCAGCACGAACTTCACCGTTTTTTGGGTATGGCCGGTTATTGTAAAAATTTCTCTGTAATTGTGACTCCCCTAACTAACCTGTGTAGCCCGGCTGTTCCATTTGTGTGGACCAGTGAATGCAATCATGCATTTAAGGAGGCCAAGTCTCTCCTCTGCAGTGCCCCGGTGTTGGCGGCTCCAGACTTCTCACGTCCCTTCAAACTCGAAGTCGATGCTAGCGCTTCCGGAGCTGGTGCTGTGCTGTTGCAGGAAGGAGGGGGGATGTGTGCCATTCTGTGTGTTACTTCTCGGCGAAGTTCAAACACCATCTGCTGAACTACTCCACCATCGAGAAGGAGACGCTGGCCATGCTTCTAGCCCTTCAACATTTTGAAGTATACGTGGGCTCTAGTTCCACGCCGGTAATGGTATATACAGATCACAACCCTCTGGTCTTCCTGGCCCAGATGTGTAACCACAACCAGAGGTTGATGCGTTGGGCCCTGATGGTCCAGGGTTATAACCTCACCATAAGGCACAAGAAGGGAGCAGACAATGTGGTGGCTGATGCTCTGTCCCGTGGGTGAGAAATGTTTTGCTTTGTATAATAGAAATGTGGGTCTGATGTGTTATGTGGGAGTGGTTGTGGCCAAACAGAAGTTTGGTTTTATTGGAGGGGGTGTTACGTGCCGTGTTGTTCTTGTGCTCTCCCTCTGATTACACGCAGTTTCCTCTCGGGTGCCGCCCGTTCCTGGATGCCAGCTGCGCTCAATGAATGATCAGATACATTGGATAAAAGGAGAGGAGCTCCGGAAGGACAACCCCTTGGGCCGAAACTGCAGCTGAGAGGAGTGTTGCTGTGGATCACTCCGGGTACAGCCGTGTGGGCTGTTGTCACCATCAATTTGTGTCGCCCTCTGATTATCAGAGGGTAGTTTTCTTTTGCAAGCTAGTTATCAAATAAATATTCCATTGTTTGAACCTCCACAGAACTCACTCTCTCTTTCCCCGGGTAAATTAACAGTTACTCCCCGCATCCCGTAGATGTCAAAAATGGGGAACGTAACACACGGCATTAGAAATAATGGTACTAACAAGATTCATATAGAGTTCTTCAGTTGTTCTTGTAAGAGAGCCCTATTTGGTTCCTTCATTTTAAAAAGGTTCTACCTGGAACCCTTCCAGAGGGTTTTTTACTAGAACCCAACATAAAGAGTTATACCTAGAACCATCTGAAATGTTCCACTCAGAACACCCTATGAGAGGTTCAGCAGAGAACCCTTATAAGGTGTAAGGATTCGAACCAGAACCCTCTCTGGAGCTTCTATCCAGAACCTTTCCAGATTCTAAGGGGGCCAACAGGAATCAATGGTTCAGAATCACATGTCTTTGAGGGTGTGTGGGCCGGGTTACGGGTGTTCCTTTTAACTTTCTTTCAAAAAGAGATCATTATAAAAGGTTCTTAATAAAACCCTTGATCCTACAAAGAACCCTTGAAAATCCCTTCATTCAAAAAAGGATTCTTCATAAGCGAATGGTTCTGGGTAGAACCTCAGCCCTTTGGGAAGGATTCGTTTGGAAGCCTTATTTCTAAGTATAAGATTGTAGTGAAGTGTGTAATGCGGTTATTTACATTGAAGTCACAGGCCTAGAGTATTTTGTTTTTCCCTTGTTTCGCTGTCATCTGCTTTGTCCAGAAAGCCCCAAACAGCAGCTCCTCTTGCTTTCTATTCATGCTCATTCCTGACAGTGAAATTCTTTGTGGGTGGGAGGCAATCCCTTTATATTTTTATGGCTTTTCCCTAAATGATAAATCAATTTTCCAGACACATACAACTGTGTAAAATCACAAATGAGGTTTCTGTACCATTTTGAGAGGCAGTAATAAAAGAAATATTAAGTGAAGCACCAGGGAAGTGAAAGCCATTACCGTGTATAATCGGACTGAGTGGGATCCGTCAGACTGCTTATCTGCTGTTAATTACCATTGTAATGGCGTAGAGGAAAGGATTCAGCCCTCTCCCTCTGTTTCTTCTCCCTCTGCATGTACTCTGCTCTCTATCAGGCATTATGATGTAGAGAGATGCTAATACATACCAATGTATTTGAGATACATTCTGTTCTCTCGATCACACTCAAATATACAGCACTTTGTTGCAAGCTTCAAATCAGTTAAGTGGTAATTGCAGCTCTCTGCCTGCTCTGTGCAAAATTATTTTCTTCCTCCAAAAACTACACACATCAAATTAAACAAACAGTTTCAGAATAGGTTCAGTCCTGAGTGGTGGGGCCTTCTCTGCTGGCCTAGACACTGACAGAATCGCAAAGTTATAGCTATTTTATATTTTAATTATTTTTCATAAATATACATGTAGTCTAAATATTTTTCCCATTATCTTATTTTCTCATTGCACAGCTACTGTCTTCCTCAGTTGCTCTGCTTCCAGCACAGCTTGTTTTAAGTAGAGCTTTTATCCAATCAGATTTTACCTCTTACAAGTGAATCCCTTTGCAGTTTAAGTAAATGGGGACGATATTGTTGATGATTGTCATAATCTTCAACCAATCAGATCTTTAGTTTGACATGTTGGGCGTATTCTTTGACATGTCAGAGCTTCTAGCTGACCTACAAGTACGTCATCATTAACGTGATTAACTTGATTGGTCAGTGGGCTAGCCTAACTAGCTAGCAGAACTTTGTAATCGTAAGAGTTAAAGTTTAAAGATATACAAGAAGTTTTTACATGACTTTACATTTTTAGCGTTTTGGCATGTTGGGCGGTGACAATCCCAATATCTGCTGCCTCTGCCGAGCGGACATTTTCAGCCCTCAAACGCATTAAAACGTATTCAAGAAATACAACTGGGGAGGCTCGACTGTCTTCACTGGCGTCCATGAATCGAGGAGGACCTCTTGCTGGAGCCATGTCATTAAACTATTTGTTAACAAAGAAAGGAGGATGGACTTTGTCTTTAAGTGAACAGTAGCTTTGGTAAGTGAAGTGCTTTTGTTTTTTTACATCTGCAGTAGCGTTATTACTGTGTTAATGTGTCTATAGTGTCATTTTTATGATATGGTTGTTCCCTCTGATGTGAATAATATTTGAATGGCGCACTTTAGTGTGCGGCTGAATGTGTGTTTTAGCACTGCAGTTTTGCTGGAATGTGCAGAGGCCTGTTGAATCGTGTCATTTGGGTTTTATGTTATTTACATGCTTTGTTGTCATATAAATATATGTGACTGGTTCTTGTGAGTTTGTTCTCGTCATTGTGTTAATTACATTGATTTTGACTATATGCATTGTCCGTTAATGACGAAGTATCCCGTCATGCTGCATCATAGGGACAGATCTGCATCCTTTATAGTTTCACGTATTCATGTATCTGCACTCTGCAGTTAGTGTATTTGTAGCCCTCATAGCTTCATGTAACGTTTTATTTCACCCGTCAAATGTTGCAGTGTTATGTGAATATTACTTTTTTACACGGAACAAATAATAACCCGCAGTAGGACAGCAGTGAAGGCCCAGGTATAAAACACGGCCCGCCACTGGTCCTGACTGATGCCCAAACTCTGGTGTTTTTTTCTCTGCTAAATTCAACCACAGCTCACTGTCACTTTGCATCATGTGTAACGTCTTATTGACAAGCCTGTTCAGTTAACTGAGGCCACTGCCAGCTCTTTCACTTGTCTTCTATCCCCATCCCTCCATTCTCCACTGAAACCAGATAAGAGTGAGAATGAACTGCAAACCTTTTTTGACACTCTATAAAGCTCTTTCATTCTAGAGATTTCACTCTATATGGGTCTCAACTAACATTGTATTAGGGCAAAATTGTGAAAACTTGTTTGAGAGATATTTAATAACAAATGTCTGTACAAAATCTGTACAACATCCTCTGTCCCAGGACCCTCACATTGGTACAGGAACATCCATCCATCCATCCATTTTCCTCTGCTTATCCGGGGTTGGGTCGCGGTGGCAACAGGCCAAGCAGGCTGACCCAGACTTCCCTCTCACCGGCAATATGTTCCAGCTCATTCTGGGGGATCCCGAGGCATTCCCAGGCCAGCTGGGAGATGTAATCCCTCCAGCGTGTTCTGGGTCTTCCCCGGGGTCTCTTCCCAGTTGGACGTGCCTGGAAAACCTCCAGTGGGAGGCGTCCAGGAGGCATCCTAATTAGATGCCCGAACCACCTCAGCTGACTCCTTTCGACGCGAAGGAGTAGCGGCTCGACTCCAAGCTGATGACCGAGCTCCTTACCCTCTGTACAACAAAATCTGTACAACACCCTCTGTCCCAGGACCCTCACATTGGTACAGGAACAACTCCCCCCAAAAAACACTTTGGTAATGTGGCACACCCAAAAATATGACCACATTGATATTAATGTAGGATTTAATTTGTGATTGTTTATTTTGAATAATTTAATATGTAGAACATGATCTTAGGGATTTAAGTAATAATTACAGAATGTAATTATATCATATGGACCATACAGAGGGACAGTAAAGAATTGCAGCGCCTCAGGAGGAGCTACTGACACCGGAGCAGTTGCGCGCAGGTTGCTTTAGGGTGTGACGCCCGCTCACTCCTCAGATGTAATCTGGAAGAAGAACTGAAAGGCTCGTGTCTTTATTTCTGCTGAACTTTACCTGTGTCCTACAGGATATTCATTTTGTTGCTGTGGTACCATTCCTGGGACCCGTAACAAATTGTGGGGGCTCGTCCGGGATCTACTCTCATCGGAGGCATCCAGAGAAGTAGATCCAGTGATACCAGAACCACGAGGGCAAGGCAAGGTGACATCGCTGCAGCCAGGACGACAGCTGGTGGGTGTCAACAGGGGGAGAGAAGACCTGGAGCAGGGCCTTCATTCTGCCAAGGGAACCGCACCGCTGCCTCATTGGTGAGAGCGCGCCATGTCAGTCACACATAAGGAACTCGTTTGGAGCATCAAAAATAACTTGTATAATCTTGAGGGCAGCGAAGCCTACCAGCTTGCAAGAGACATCGCAACTGACAGCCAAGGTGAAGATTTGGAGTCTACTAATGAGGAAAATTGTGTGGACCTCATTATTAACTTTATGCAGTCAGATACCTTATTGGACTCTAAAGATGAAGGTATGAGTCAGCTGCTAATGTTAAATGACTTAGTACGTAGGATTATTGAAAATCGTGATTCAGTTAACACTGCAACCGATGCAACACAAATACAGGACACACTCACCAACACAGTATCAACTAAGGCAGAGGAGCAGATCACATTTGCACAGGTTCACTCAGACACACTACATCCCAGCACTATACATTACACTACTCTTTCACCCACAACCACCCAAGTACATGCTACACCACACCACACAGAGACACACACCACCAGTCAGAGCATAGACCAGCTCAGAAGCATGCACAATGAGTTAGGTAAGAAGTTTCAACATTTCAGTGTCGTGAATAACGCTGCACCTAGAGTCACTTATAGTCGAGGTGAGCCAACACCACACTTGCTGCCAGGTCACATGCAGCTTCGGAGAGAGTGGTTTCCTTAATAAAGGACCTCTCTTACCTCCAGCGGAGGGAGTTTAAGGTACATGGGGGGCAGATCGGGGACCAAAACTCTGACATAACCTACAGCGGTGTTTGTAAACAGATGGATGAGGGAGTCAAAGAGGGTTTTAGTGAGCCAGAAGTGATTCGAGGTGTGTTAAAAATGACCAAACCAGGCGTGTTCAAGGACATGCTCATCAATAAAGACGAGATTACCATGAATGAATTCAAGGGCTTTCTCAGATCACACTTGGGTGAAAAGGCTGGCACTGAATTGTTCCAGGAGCTGATGTGTGCAAAACAGAGTGACCAAGAACCCCCTCAGCAGTTTTTGTACCGCATGATAGGGCTCAAACAGAAGATCCTCTTCCAGTCAAAGCAAATCGGGACCGACATTCACTATGACCCCCAAAACCATTCAGCAGGTGTTCCTTCACACCGTCTATCAGGGTCTAGGGGCAAAACACACGGACATTAGACAACAGCTGAGGCCCCTATTCTCGAACAGTCAGGTCACCGATGAGAAGATTCTCAGCCAGGTTATGAAAGTAATCAGTGATGAAAATGAACACCAGCGCAGGCTAGGTCACATTCCCCGTCAGAAAGCGACTCATACACATAGTGTCCGGATTGAGGAAGGAGACCAAGCTGCAGGCAAGAAAGACAGTGAGACTATTCAACAGCTCAGTGCACAGGTAGAGGCTCTAACCAACATGGTTGCAACCTTAATGGGTCAACAGACGGCAACCACACAAGCAATCCACCCAAAGACTGGAGCTGCACAAACGCTAACCCATGCTCAGTTACCCCCCCCCCCCCCCCCAGACTTCCTTTCAACAGGCACCCCGTTTTCCACCAAACCAACCCCCTGTCACGAGGAAAGGTAAGACCTTTGGCTGCACCAACTGTGTACAACAAGGCTCAGAGAACTGTAACCACTGTTTCATGTGTGGTGAACTAGGACACCGAGCAGTTGGTTGTTTAATAAGAACCAAGCAGCAGGGAAACGGGAGCTGGTCTCTGTCAAGGGACAGCCAGAGACCATCCCACAGCCCCAGTCCCAACCAGTAACCTCCGCAAGTAGACAACGACATCAGAAGAGGGAAAAGTGTAACAACAAAACCAGACACTTGAGTCTGCCAAAAACACAACCAACTCCTAACGACATCCCTCGTGCTGTGCCACTAATTGGTAAAAATAGTCTGTTGAACTGCTTCATCAGTGGTTATGCAGTGACGGTTTTATTTGATACTGGCTCACAAGTAAGCATCATTAATAGGTCATGGAAACAGACATTCATTCCCCATTAAGCAGTGAGGCCCCTAGAGGAACTGCTTGATCCAGGGGAAAGCCTTGACCTATGTGCTGCAAATGGACAGTTGATCCCATACGATGGGTGGGTGGAGCTAACAGTCAACCTCCCAGGCAACACCAGACCTGACCTTACCATGTAGGTCCCCTTCCTGGTTAGTCAAGTCACACTACCCCAGCCTCTGCTTGGGCCTAATGTCCTTGAAGAAATGAACAGCCAAGAGTCTCCTGCCGATGCACAGGCGTTAGTTGTCAACCTTCTTCGGAAAGCGCTCGGAGTGGAAGAAGAGCATGCTAAAACCATGGTCAGCTTCATTCAAGCTCAGAAGACACCAAGTTACAGTATGGCTACAATAAGAGTTGGAAAAGAGGATGTTAACATCCCAGCTGGTAAAACAATGCATGTACGATGTAGAGTGCCATCTAATTTCAACACGTCCAACCCGATTGTACTATATGAACATTCAGAAGAGAGCACCACCCTAGAACAGCTGAGTCTTGGGGATGGTCCATTAGAAGTTAGTAAAGGCAGGTGGCCATTTGTCAATGTGCCCATTTCTAACCACACCAAGCATGAAATCACTCTGCCAAGGAGGACCCCGCTGAGCTCCATCTAACAGTAGTCAAGATTATTGAACTATGCAAAGAGGAGGCACAACAGGTTGAACCACTACAGGCTAGTGGAGTAAGGGTGAAAGTCCACAATGTCACCTCTACCAGTGACTCCCCTACTAACCGCTGGCAACCACCTGTTGACCTCAGCCATCTCAGTCCAGAACAACAACACATTGTAGAGGAAATGCTGTATGAGGAGTCTGCAGCATTCACTAAAGACAGCCATGACATTGGATGTATCCCATCTCTCCAAATGTCCATCAGGCTCAAGGGCGACATCCCTGTCCAGAAGGCTTATGCATCAATCCCCAAGCCACTGTACAAGGAAGTTAAAGAGTACGTCCAGGACTTGCTCGTGAAAGGTTGGATTGTGAAGTCACGGTCGCCATATGCCGCACCCATCATGTGTGAGAAAAGAGGATGGCTCATTGCGTCTGTGTATCGACTACCGGCTGTTGAACAAAAAGACTGTGCCGGATCGACACCCCCTAGCCTGCATACAGGACTTGATCGACTCACTGGGAGGCTACAGCTGGGTTTCCATCTTAGACCAAGGCAAAGCCTACCACCAAGGCTTTATGGATGAGTGATCCAGACACCTGACTGCTTTCACAACTCTTTGGGTCTGTATAAGTGGCTCAGGATCCCTTTTGGCTTGTCAAACGCACCAGCCGCCTTCCAAAGAAGTATGGAAGAGATGCTCGACACATTGAGAGACGAGTGTTGCATCCCTTATCTGGATGACGTCCTCTGCTTTTCCCGGTCCTTTGAGGAGCATGTCGAAGTGTTGCGCCATGTACTTAAAGCTTTGCAGCATCACAGAGTTAAGCTGAGACCGGAAAAGTGCGAGCTACTCCGCAACGAGGTAAGGTACGTGGGTCGGCTAGTGTCTGCAGAGGGGGTGAGAGTGGACCCAAAATACTTAAAGGCAGTGCAGGCTTTGAAAGAGAAAACTCCACAAACAGTTGGAGATGTTAGGACTGTTATGATCTGTAGTAGCTTAAGAAACCTATGTGCAGAACTTTTCACGCATATCCAGACCGCTATATGAGCTGCTCCAAGTAGAGTCCAGTTCTGCACAACCAAAGCTAAAAAGAGCAAAGACAAAGGGGCCCCAACTCCCCTCGCGAACCCCAGTAGAGTGGAACAGTGCACAACAACAGACCCTTGAGCACCTCATTCACATTCTAACAAACCCACCAGTGTTGGTTTACCCAGATTTAGATTTTCCCTTCATACTCAACACCGATGCTTCACAGCAGGGCCTTGGAGCGTTTCTTTACCAAAAGCAGGATGATAAAATGAGTGATTGGCTGTGGGTCACGCACGCTAACCCCAGCAGAACAGAAGTACTACCTCCACAGTGGAAAGCTTGAGTTTCTGGCCTTGAAGTGGGCAGTATGTGACAAGTTTAGGGATTATTTGTACTATGCCCCCCATTTTATTGTGTACACTGATAATAACCCCTTAACTTATGTGATGAGCACAGCCAAGCTTAATGCAGTGGGCCATCGCTGGGTAGGAGAGCTTGCAGACTACAACTTTGAAATCAGGTATCGGCCAGGCAAACAGAACGGCGACGCAGACACCCTCTCACGTTGTCCCCTTGACATTAATATCCTCATGAGTCAGTGCTCAGACACACTTTCAGATGAGGCAGTGTGCGCCACCTGGGAGGGGGCAAAAACAGCCCAGCAGGGAGATGTAGCATGGGTGGCAGCCCTCAACATGACAGCACACCCTCAGGACACTTCCCAGTGATCAGCCATGATGAGCGTGTAAGTGAGCAACAGAAAGACCCTATGATCGGAAACATTTTGGAGTTAAAGATGAAGAGTTCTGAGATAACGGCGGAAGGGCACAGGACACTCGACAAGCCCACAAGAACGTGGAGCAGACTACATGTAGAGAATGGCCTTCTCTACAGGGAGACCCTGGGTCACAAACAATTAGTCCTGCCCGCCACTTACAAAAAGACAATCCTCACGCATCTACATGACAATATGGGACATGTCGGTGTGGAAAGAGTTCTGAGCCTGGTGAGAGAACAATTTTATTGGCCGTTCATGAAAAGAGAGATTGAGGAGTACATCATAAAAAAGTGTTGCTGTATAATGCAGAAAAAACCAGTAACACATGATAGAGTACCGATGGGGAGTCTCACATCAAGCTCACCGCTGTATGTATTGACTTTCTCCATTTTGAGACCAGCCGAGGGGGATATGAGTACATCTTGGTGGTGGTCGACCACTTCACCAGATTCGCACAATCATATCCAACCAAAAACAAGGCTGGTAAGACAGCAGCTGACTGGATCTTCAGCGATTTCATCCCTCGGTTCGGGTACCCAACTAAACTCCATCATGATCAAGGTCGGGAGTTTGAGAATGAACTGTTCAGGACTCTCAGACAGCTGGCTGGCGTGAATCATTCCAGAACTTCCCCATACCATCCGCAAGGCAATCCCGTGGAGAGGTTCAATCAGACTTTGTTACAAATGCTCAGGACGTTAGGAGACAAAGAGAAGGAGAGCTGGAAGGATCACCTACCTCACATCATTCATGCATACAACTGCACTAAGCACGAATCGACAGGCTACTCGCCATATTACCTGCTCTACGGCCGGCACCTGCGTCTTCCAGTTGATTTACTGTTTGGACTTGTAAGAGAGAATGAAACAACCACTCCAAGTGGATATGCAGAAAGATGGAGAGAGAAAATGATCGAAGCTTACAGGATAGCAAGTACCAACAGTCAGCATTCAAGTGCAAAGGGCAAACGCTATTATGACAAGCGGAACAAAGGAGTCACCCTTCAGCCGGAAGACAGAGTTCTGGTCCGCAACCTAACTGAAAGAGGAGGTCCAGGTAAACTGAGACCCTACTAGGAAAGAAAAATATATACTTTGTCAGGGAACAACTTGGTGATAAGTCTACAAGGTTAGTCCAGAGACTGGGGGTTGTCCCATTCACACTCTTCACCGTAACCTGTTGCTCCAAGTGAATGACTTACCAGTAAATGAGACAATCTTGACCACACCAGATAAGTCACAAATGAAGAAAAGGAGGCTAGAAAAGCAATGGAAACCGCTGGACAGACAAGGAACAGTGACCTGAGTGACTGTGAGGAAGACGAGGGAGCACCTCGTTATTGGTTGCGGATACCAAGGGAACTGCCAACAGCAGATAGGAGCATTCCTCATCCACACACCACCAATGAGCCATCACTCAGTCATGAACCAATTAGAGCTCGCTTGGAAGAATCCATTCCAGCAGAACCCGAGCATGAAAGAGAAAGTGCAGTGGAAGAGGACCAAGAGGGATGACATGAGTGTATGTCACCCATTGTTGAACCTGAGCCTTGTGAGGAACCGGTGTTGCTGCAGGCAGATGATTCAGATGGAGAAGTCCAAGAGACTGGGCCCCAACACCCACCCTGCACTAAGGAGGTCCACCAGAGAAAGGCAACCTGGCCAGATGTTTACTTACCCCTCCCTTGGTCAACCAACCTACCAGCCACGACTCTTTGTTAGTGCTATAGGGATACAGCCAACATCTTATACATAAAATGACAATACTACCTAAAATAAATTACCTATTCGCAATGATACCATCTCAACCCACCCACTCCTGGTTCATATCGGTTGACTCAATCATCACTCAATTCTACTGGAAAAATAAGACACCAAGAATTAAACTGGCCACCCTTCAATAACCAAAAACACAAGGACTTGAAGCTCCACATTTTTTCCACTACTCTCTAGCAAATATCATTCAATACATTATTAAATGGATCCACCCCAATCAATCAGATAACTCATGCTTAGATATACTGTAGAACAGACAGTTTGTAAGGACATTCAGATTTCACACCTACCATTTCTCAGCCTATCAATCAAACACTATCCTTGTTTCAATACACTAACAAAAGCAGAAACTCCGACAGCCTGGTGGAAATTTCACAGACACCACTTTTGCACCTTCAAATGTTACTCCCATATGGAACAATCCTGACTTTCTAAGCCACAAGAAACCTCTAAATCTCCACACATGGTCCACTAAAGGCATCACTCATCTGAAACACATCTTCAATAATAATACTACCTTGGTTTCATTCCCCCACTTGGTTCAGAAGTACGGTATCGGGAGGAACCAATTTTTGGAATATCTGCAACTTAAATCATCCGTTCAATCAAACCTTAACATTAAGGCCACTAACCTAGAACTTACCCCCCTCAATCTAAGAATTAATTAATATCCCCCCCCTCAAAAAAGTTAATCTCAAAAATATGTAAAGTAATATCACAGTCTGACAAAACATCATCCATACCATCAAGAAAATGGGAATTTGACCTGTCCATCACTCCTGATGCTGACTTCTGGAACCAAATCTGCAATAACATCTACTTCATGACTAAAAATGCCAATTTACAACCAATACAGTATAAAATACTTCACAGAATTCATTACACTGGGCAAAAAATGTTTAAAATGGGATTCACGTGAGACATCTGTCCACATTGCCCTCAAAATAGCCCGGATAGCTATGTTCACGCCACCTGGCACTGCACACCAGTTAAACACTTTTGGAAAGAAATAACTGAGTCCCATTATCCCCTTACTAGGAGACATCTCAACAATGAATCTGAGCAAAACAAACCGCCGATTACTCCTCGTAGCCCTAACTATCGCCAAGAAAACTATCCTCATGAACTGGAAATCAAAGAATAACACACACATCACACACTGGAGATACTTAATGATAGAATATATTTCAATGGAAAATCTAAACTCCTCCATCATATACAGTACAGCAGATTACTACTCCATCTGGTCATCCTTCAATATGTTTTTACAAAAGTGACACCACCCATCCTATTCATATTAAAATGATATAAGTATATGTACAGTGCCTTGCAAAAGTATTCACCCCCTTGGATGGTTCATCCTTTTGTTGCTTTTATACATGAAATCATGGTCAATATAATTTGGCTTCTTTTACAAGAATTTGCAAAAAAACCTCTAATATCAAAGTGAAAACAGATTTTTACAAAATAATGTAAATTAAAGCTGCGAGCTGCGATGAACGGGCCCTCGCAATCTGCAGCGCGTCGGGGGAGCCGGCGGGACTCCCGCCTGCGCGTCCAAGAACGTCCGCGACCGTCGGAAGGCGCGTCTGCGAGCGAGACGTTTTTAATCCCGCGTGGACCACCTGATGCTGGAAATGATGCTTTGCAAATAGTCCGATGCTTCCTGTATCCGCTGCCTGGCGCTACAGAACACGTGCAAACATGCATTATGTTGCTCTGTGTCAAGTGTAAACCACATGGTGTAAAAGTAATGTAAATCGGAGGAGTTTGTCACAAAACGCAGATTTCCTTTGGCTTCCTTTGGCAGATTTCCTTTGGCCAGCAGGTGCGCTGTGAGTATTAGTGAAAATTAGCTCGTAGACATCCTCAGGCCATGAGTGTTATCAAGCATGAGAAGTTTGGGACCGTTTGGAACAAGTCCAGCTGAGTTACATCAGACATTTCCTTTAGCCAGTAGGCTTTGCGGGTTTACTGTAGCACCCCCTAGTGGTCGAATGCAAAACAATTCTCAGGGTATGTTACTGGATGCGATGTGCACATATGCTGAATATTTTGGGAATTTAGAACAAATGGTTGAGAAGTTATGTGTATTGATATTTTGCCACGCACCAAAGAAGTGTATTGGTCCATATCTTAAACACAAAGATATCAAAAAGATTGATAACTTTTGATGATCTAGATCCACAGCAAATTTCGTAGAAATCGGAACCAGCGTGTAGGAGTTCGCAAAAATGTTTTTTTTCACTAAATTCAAAATGTCTGACTTCCGGTTGGGTTTACAGCTTAGAGCTCCAGGGGCTTTTTTATCAGTCTACATGTGATACATCTGTTTACCAAATGTTATACATCAAAATTTTATATATAGATAGTGAAACATACTGCCAGGGCTGCATCGTCAAAATATTGTATAAATTCATACAAAATTGAAAATGGCAGACTTCCGGTAGGGTTTAGAGCATGGTCCCAAGAGACTTATTTTTAAGTCTCCATAGGATACATGTGCCTACCAAGTTTCATACATGTAGCCAAAACGTAGCACTGGGGCTGCTCTTTTGAAATATTGTAGGGGGCGCTATAGAGGCAATTTAAAATGGCCAATAAAGAAAATCATAAACTATTTCTTCCAAATGACCTGTGACACATGTACAAAGTTCCATGAGTTTTTGAGCATCCCAACCCACTAAACCATCAGCTTTCTTTTTCATGGCAAACTATGCATCGCCACGGCAACAGCGTTCAACGAAAACTCAAAAAATTCATGATGATGCATCATCAATGTCTTAAGGCTATCCTTACCAAATTTTAGACTCTTCAGGTCACCTGGCTAGGAGGAATAATTAAAAGTATAAAATATGACATTTCCTTTAGCCAGTAGAAGTTGATTGCTTAAAATCTGTAGGAGGAGTTCGTTAAAGTGCGAAGCCTGAAATCTGCAAAAAGTGACAAAAAGCACAATTTCGAGGGTTTACTGTAGCGCCCCCTAGTTGTTGAATGCAAAACAAATCTCAGGGTATGTTAGAGGATGCAATGTGCAAATATGCTGAAAATCTGGTTATTTTAGGACAAACGGTTGAGAAGTTATATGCATTGATATTAAGCCACGCCCCTAAGAAGTTTATTGGTCCATATCTTGTAAACGAAAAGATATCAAAAAGCTTTTGATAACTTTTGATTACGTAGATCCAGTAATGATGCACAGCAAATTTGGTAGTAATGGGACTAAGCATGTAGGAGAAGTTCGCAGAAATGTGTTTTACACTAAATTCAATATGGCGGAAAATCTAAGTAGGCGGAGCTTAGGGGTCTGTTTGGCTTTTTTGTAGCTCTAGCTCAAGTGGACATGCGTGTCAAATTTCAAGTCAATCGGACATACTGGCCGAGGGGCGTCGCCAGTCCGACTTGTAGGGGGCGCTAGAGAGCCATTTCTTAACACAGAAAGATGCATTCTTTTTCAGATGGCTATATTCACCAGGCCTGACAAGTCCCCAACATTTGGTGAGTTTTCATGCATGGCAAGTACTCCAACCATGCATACGTTTCCCCAAACGGGTACAATATCAATAGGGCCTTCGCGGCCCAACGTTGTCGGTAGCTCGGGCCCTAATTAATTAAAAATATATAAGGTAAATTAAATGATTGCATAAGTATTCACCCCCTTCAGGTCAGTATTTAGTAAATGCACCTTTGGCTGCAATCACAGCACTGAGTGTGTGTGGATGTGTCTCACTCAGGCTGGCACATCTGGACACTAAGATTTTTCTCCATTCTTCTTCAAAACAGCTCAAGCTCTGTCAGGTTGCTCAGGGATCGGGTGTGAACAGCTCTTTTCAAATCCAGCCACAGATTCTGGATTGGATTGAGGTCTGGGCTTTGACTTGGCCACGAAGGAACATTCACCTTGTTGTCTTTGAACCATTTCTGTGGAGCTTTTGCTGTATGCTTGGGGTCGTTGTCTTGCTGGAGAATAAATCTTCTCCCAAGTCGTAGTTCTCTTGC
>NW_022280188.1:294259-332017 GCF_004355925.1 Anarrhichthys ocellatus
TGTATTATAATTTATAAAAATATTTTTCCCATTATCTTATTTTCTCATTGCACAGCTACTGTTTTCCTCAGTTGCTCTGCTTCCAGTGCAACTTGTTTTAAGTAGAGCTTTTATCCAATCAGATTTCACCTCTGTGTCTCTAGGTAAGAAGAGAGGCCCGAGGCCTTCAGACTCTCAAGTGAATCCATGTGCAGTTTAAGTAAATGGGGAAGATATTGTTGATTGTCATTGTGTTCAACCAATCAGATCTTTAGTTTGACATGTTGGGCGTATTCTTTGACGTGTCAGAGCCTGGCCTACAAGTATGTCAGCATTACGTGCAGCTCTGCAGTGAGGTACAGTGTGTGCTGTGATTGGTCAGTGGGCGAGCACGTGACTATTGTGAAACAAAACTTAAAGTAGCCAGCAAAGCTTAGTTGGAGTAGTAAGAGTTCAAATTGAAAGATATGGAAGAAATTATGACATGGCAGCAGCAGGAACTGGAACC
Organism: Anarrhichthys ocellatus; assembly: GCF_004355925.1. NCBI lineage: Eukaryota > Metazoa > Chordata > Actinopteri > Perciformes > Anarhichadidae > Anarrhichthys > Anarrhichthys ocellatus. The sequence goes on from NW_022280188.1 coordinate 294,747, forward strand.
GGCTGCGACTCGGAGACGACAGCAGCAGGAACTGGAAGAGGTCGCGGCGGCTCTGAGGCGGCGGCCAGAACTGGAGGTCGCTGCTGCTCGGAGACGGCGGCGGCTGGAACTGGGACCAGACCCTCCGTGATTCATGAAGACTGGTGCTTTTTCTGATGATATTCAGGTTGGAAAGGATGTATGTGAGGTATGCGGGGGAAGACCAGCAGCCGAGAGCCTAGATGATATGGTCGGAGTCCGTTGAAGATGGTTGCTGGAAACAGAGGGTCGGAGGCCGGTGCAAATAGTCTGAATTTCTTGTACGAGAAACGGCAAAGTGAGTCGGCAATCAAGTTTTGTGACCTGGGAGTGGGAGGCTCGGGTGCCGAAGTGGTGCTGAGCCAAAACCATAGTGAGCTTCCGCATAAACTGCATTATATCGAGACAATGAGATCGTCCTTTGTTAGGATGTCTATGACACTGTTATCTGAATAGATTGCAATGGTCTTTTTGGACCATTCGTGCCCCCAAAGAATGGCTGCTACGACTACGGGATACATTTTGTAGATTGTTGAAGAAAGGGTGAGGGATGAAAATTTGGGCGGCCTTTTGGCTGAGAACCACTTGCCACCGCAGAAGCCGCTGAAGCTGATGGTGCTTCTCGCTTTTTTTCCAATGGTTTATTTGATAAGGGACAGTGCACATTAATACAACATTCCTGTAAATGTGCCAGAGTTAGCCAAAAGGCTATTTTTCATCTGTAGTCCCTGTACAGATTTTACAAAGTCAACCTAAAAACAGAAAAGAGAGAGTATTAATATAAATACAAAACGTCATTCAGGACACTCTTATACTACATTGTCAAGTACTAATAAGACATGCAACACAGAGGCTCATAAAACAACACATAAATAGAATGCTAAATAGAAAGATGGACTCGAGACAAGATTATGCTGCATTGTTAGACACTAAAAACATATGTCAGAAGCACAAAACATAAAAGCATGCATAGTATGTAAAATACTGTCTGACACAGCAAAACAATAATAAAAGACATGCATGCAGGTAGATGAGGGTCGACTGCCAATTTCAAGACAGACAGACCGGTGACAGCAGACAGATTGGGGACAGTAAGGAGCAGTTACGTTCTAGTGCTGACTGGGCTTGGTACTAACTAAACCTTTCTTTAATTGAGCTTTAAATGAACTGTATATGTGTAGTTCTCTAATGGTCACTGGGATGGAGTTCCATTCTAGTGCAGCTTTTACAGAAAAGGCAGACTGACTGAAAGCACTTTTCCTGAGTGGGATAATGCAATCCCCTCCTACTGCTCCTCTTGTGAGCCGATATGCACTTGTTCTTGCGATAACAAACTGAGTGGAGGAGAAGTCAATCCATAAATAATCTTGTACACAAGACAGACATTCACATATTTAATCTTGTTTTCCCAACTAAACAAGTTAGATATTTTTAATATTGGGCAATGATGAGAAATAACAGATCTTTTGTCAAGGATTTTGAGTATTCTTCTATACAATGACTGTAGTGGTTTTAGAGCAGTGGTGTTAGCCTGTGACCAGGTTGTGAAACAGTAAATTATATACAGTATGATATCTTAGCTGCCTCTGTTGACAGGTCATTTCGTGTCAACCTGAAATTTGAAAGTCTAAATTTGACCCGATTACAGACCTTTTTCACCTGAGACTTGAATGAATATCTCCAGATAAAAGCAGACAAATTGTGATGATCAGTGTCTGGCTTAGCTAAAGTTAGCTAAAGATGTAGTAAGATACTTGACATTCAAATAATTGTCAAGCCAGATACTAAGATACACTCTATGGATATGCCATTTGCCAAATTAATGTTAAAAGATTCAGTTTAAGTATCCTTGTTGAACAGCATCCATTTGGTTTTGTATTTTAGCACTAATTTATGGTTTTGTTGTTGAAATTGAAGTGAATGAAAATCAAGATCAGAGACATCCAACAACTGATTGTGTAGTTGTTGCAGAACAATATAAAACTGTGTCGTCTGCATGAAGATGGAATTACATAAACTGTTTTCTAGGCGACTGTGACCAAGTGGAGAGCAGGGTCGACCTTCAGAGGCTCGGCGGTTCGATTCCTGGCTCCGGTAGTTGCATGTTTGTGTCCTTGAGCAAGACACTTAACCCCAAAATTGCTCCCATAGCTGTGCCTACGGTGTGTAAATGAGTTAGTCTGATAGGCAGGTGGCACTTAGCCCCTGCCATCAGGGTGTGAATGGGTGAATGACGACAAGTAGTGTGAAAGTGCTTTGAATGGTCAGAAAGACAAGAAAAGCGCTGTACAAGTACAGTCCATTTATCATTTAGGCTGTGGGGATTATTCCAGTGAAGAGAGTTGACAATATGTCAAGTTGTAAATGAGTTTTGCATTCTTCAATCAGTGGCACTAAAGGTTTAAGAAAAAGAGAATTCAAATGATCAGCACCAGTATCAATAGTAAGAAGACCAAAAGAGGAAGCTTTGTGGATAAGTATTATCCTGTAGTTCAGCCTATTGTTTGAAGTTATGATTCAATTCACTCAGTTTCCTCAAAAAGATGCCCAGTGGCAGCAAAATGACGGTTAAAGACAGCGCAAATCATCAAAACAAATAACCAAAACAAATAAGCAAACCAAGCAAAATGGAGGCAACCCAAGCAGACAAAACAGGCAAAATGGAGGCAGCGAAACAGCAGCAGGTGAACCTACAAATGATAAACAGAGATCGCACCAGGGCGCACCATGGAGGCACCATGCTGCAAAATAATACAAGTTAAGATTGTGACTACTTACCACCTCACATATGGGGTAAGTAGTCAGATGGCAACAACAGGAGAAACTAGTGATGTGACCTTTCGTGTCGAGGCTTCGAAGCTTGTGTTGAGTAATCCAGGAAGATTTTTGTGAAGCGCGTATCAAGGCTTATGTTGATGACGTATGTGGTGACGTTCGAAGCCTCGCGAACCAGCCGTACCACGTGACTGATTCAGGAAATGGTTCACGGGTTTGGCGTGCGATTTGAAATAAAAGGGGCAGCGAAATGCAATGGATCCTCTGTCACATTTTGTGTACTGAGGTCTTTATTGCGCGTTTGTTTGCAAACTACTCAAGCTTCTTTTTTCTGCGATGGAACCAGCAAGAAAGAGGAGATTTTCCCCTGTCTGGGAACATTTTGAGCTGATCTCTCATAATAAGGTATGCACATGTTATTACTAACTAGCGTAATATACTGTAAATAAATGTGACACAGCATATCCCTTGTTCTAATGTCTTTCTTCTAATTTCTGGTATTTTAAAAGGTGAAGTGTCTGTTGTGTTCAAGGGAGCTTGGATACAACAATAACACCTCATCTATGCTGAGGCATTATAGAGCCCTGCATGAAAACAAGGAGACCAACCCAGGTGGACCAAGCTCAGGTAAGCCATTTTAGGATGCAATGATAGGACAGCACACAAACATAAAATATTTGTATTAGACAACTTTAATTTATATTTTAAATGTGAGTAATTTATGACATCTGTAATTAAATACTGCATTTTTTTTGTCAGGAGAGAAGAATGATGTTGATGAGCCCTTGGTCAATATGGTGATTGAGGATTCCCAGCCCTTCACTATTGTGGAGGACAAAGGGTTCAGAAAGCTTGTTAAAGCTTTCAACCCTACCTATGTTCTCCCCACAAGGCAGGTGTGTATGTGAGGGCATGAAGCATTTTTCCCCATTTCCCAATATTTGCCATTCCAAGAGTGTTCTCTTCTTTCCTTCAGGCTTTGAAAGCTATGGTGGAGGACAGATACAAGGAATCCAAGGAGAAAGCCAAAGCCATTGTGTTGAAGGCATCAGCAGTTAGTTTGACATCAGATATGTGGACCTCTATCAACAATGATGCGTATCTAGCTGTGACATGCCATTTCATAGATGCAAGCACCTATTTGCATTCTGTTGTTTTAGGGGTGCAGCATTTCCCTGAGGTACATATTGCTGAAAATTTGGCAACAGTGAAAGCAGCACTTATGTCTGAGTGGGGTATTGCACAAAAAGTTACTTGCCTTGTGACTGATGGCGCAGCAAATATGGGTGCTTGTGCCAGGGAGCTTCATTTGCATCACGCAAATTGTGTGGCGCATACTTTAAATTTGCTCATAAAAAAAGGCACTTGCCCAAAACACTGTGTTGTCTGACATCCGGGCAAACTCCAGGAAAATAGTGGGCTATTTCAAGAGCAGCGCCACTGCAAAGGTGAATTCCTTTATTTCATTGCAATATTCTAAATTATGCTGTTTTGTTTAAGTTGCTGCTGCAGTGACACATGAATTAATCACTTTTTGTTGGCTAATTTTATAGGAGAGGCTGACACAGGTGCAGGAGCAAATGGGCCGGCCGGCACTGAAGCTGTTTCAAGAGGTGTATACACGCTGGAGAGTGTCAGGATCAAAAGTCATTCCCCTTTTATCAATGCTACACCACACACTGGAGGAGGAAACGGGAATTATCCAAACTCCAGAGAGCACAGCAATGGCTGACAGTCTGAGGAGACAGTTGAGGGAGAAGCTGTACACATTGCAATCGATGAGCATCATGTCACTGGCGACACTGATCGATCCAAGATTTAAAAGGATAGGCTTCTTTAGCCCGACTAAAGCAGCAGATGCCGAGAAGAGGCTCACGTCTGAATGTGCTGCTGTTTTACGAAACAGCGCGTCTTCCTGCTCCTCCTCACAACCACCCATACCAGAAGCTTCTCAGCGTGTGACTCAAGGTAATGGATACTGGATACATTCTAATTGTGTTATTGTATTTTGTCACTTACAGCCTGTTTGTCTGTCTTAGGTAGCAAACTGTGGCATCGTTTCAACACCACAGTCCTGCAGATGACGACCCGAAATGACACTGCGGACGCAACAGTGGAGGTCCAAAAGTACCTGGCTGAACCAAACATTGGACGATTGGAGAACCCCCTGGAGTATTGGGAAGGACATAAAAATGTATATCCTAACTTGTATAAACTTGCTGTTACTTTTCTCTGTACCCCAGCTTCATCTGTGTCCTGTGAAAGGGTGTTTTCGAAAGCAGGCGAAATAGTCTCAAAAAAAAAAAAAACCCTGAAACCCAGCACTGTGGAAAAGTTGATATTTTTTAATAAAAATGAATAAAATGTTTTACGTGTTACATGTTGTCCCTAGTAACATAAGCACAGTCACCCATTCACAAAGCACATTACACAAGCACATTTGGCTGAGCTTTGGCTCAATGGGTAGAGAGGGTTGACTGGTAACAGTAAGATCGGCGGTTCGATCCTTAGTTGCTACATATTTTATGCCGGTTTGTACCTGAGCAAGACACTAACTGCTGAACCCCGGGCGCTTCTCAGCAGCCCACTGCTTCCAATAAGCTAAGGATGGGTTAAATGTAGAAGTCAAATTTTGTATATGTACAGTATATGACAATAAAATCCTAACTTTAACTTTTTTTTAAACTTTTCATATCACTTATTTCTCCCCAATTTGTTTCCACTTTCCCTTTTGACCCTGCCATTGTATCATAAAGACAGACACCATATTAATAAGTTCATAAGTCATGTATCACGCATCACAAACATCATTCATTCATTTATTCAATTCAATGCTTCACACACCAAAGCCATGGTGTCATTTTAATCACTCTGCCTGTTTTACATTTATTGTCCACTTGATGGCGCAGTAGAGCAAATGAAGCACCATGAAGCTTAGACCCATGAGTGAACCAATTGGATGGAAAGCTTCAATGCTTCATGAAGCTTCATCTCGCCATCACTAGGAGAAACTATCTGAAACCCACCATGAGCCACCACAGAGTCCCCGGGGCCAAAAAGGAGTGAGGCCAGGACCACAGGTGCGTTATATGTGCTGGCACTGATTGGGGGAGGAGCCTAGCCTGAGGGCTGCGTTCACAACCCTACACTTCCTTCTCTGGAGAGCATTCCCCACTACACAGGCTTTGAGAAGTAGATTTGAAGGGAGAGCGATCGATTCTTTTGGCGTGTCCGGGAAACATTGATTGTTGTAGATTCCCCCAAAACCAATACAAGTAGCTGCATCAGTAAAGAATTTGAGAGCAACTGAAGTTTCTGTATTATTGCTGTAGAAAAACTATAGCCGTTCCAATTATAGCAAAGCAATGACCAAAATCTTCGATCAGATCTACTTCATTTAAGGCAACAAGATTGTGGAGTTTGTCCACCATGAATGATCTGCCTTGGGGAATAATTCTCATAGCAAGTTTAAGGTGGCCTAATACAACAGTAAAGCACGTTTAATAAAAGACGCAGCATCCCACACACTTTTCGTGACTTCTCTAATACAAACCAACTTTGAGAGGCAGTCACACCTGCGTAAGATCGCTGTCCAATGTGATTGCTTTCAGTGGCCTTGGGTTTTCACTGCAGAGTGTGGAACACCCAATTGCTTAAAGTAAGCTTGAGTGCACTAATGCATCGAGCTGATTGGGTTTGTAGAAATACACTACTAGAAAGTCATCTAATAGGTGAAGAATGGATGGCATCTTGCAGTTATTCAACAATAATCAACAAAGTGCTTCTGAAAGGGTATTGAATATACAGGGGCTACTACGACAGACAAAGGTTAGTCTGACTGAAAATATGTTTTATCTCGGCATTTGACGCCAAAAAGGTGCCAGTATATTATCAGATTCTATTTTATTTATTATTATTAATAGTAGTATTTATATTTATTAGCTATACCTATGGCATTTATGCGGAATGTGAAGAAGGGATGACTGTCATAAGGCCCGATCATGTAGCCCTTCTCAATTTCTTTGGCCAATACTTGTCCACTATTTCTGGTTCTTCAGAGCAGATAGAAGATTTTTACAGAAATGGGATACTTTTGGAAGAAAACTTAAGCCAGCAAGAAAACCTCGAACTAGACCAGTAATTAAATAATTAACAAAACACGATTGGATGCTTCTACTAGTTTTTGCCAAGTTCTGAGCTATTGACAGGTGTATGGTTTATTCACTTCTGACACAAGACGAGTGGGGACGGTTGAACACAGCAGAGTTTTAATCAAATTAACGCCATCACATGCGAGGATTTGATTCCTTAGCTGAGGGGAAATTGCAGCTGCAGGTGGAAAGAATGGCACACCAGTTGAAGCTGCGGGAACTGCAGTTCCCAGCGTTTGAAGCAGCATGACGTCAATGGGGAGCACGCCGACCGGCTTCCGTCGTAGCGCGCCGTGAAGAGCCACAGCCGCGGCCGTAGCTGTCCTGGAATCGAGTGAGTTTCCAGAACCTGGAAGCTAACATCCATCCCGCTAAGACAGGACCGAATGTTAGAGAGAGCGGCGAGGACCGGGTTCTTCTCCTGAAGATCGATGTAAGGATGGAGTCTTGCTCTTTTTTAGCTGAGGTACTAGCGATGGCAGCGGAGCGAGGACAGTTCTTCTTCTTAGATGTGCCTTTCGTTGGAGGAGCGACAGGAGGAACTACGGCCTGATTTTTTAACATTTGCAACGAGAAACTGAAAAGTTCTTAGTGACTATCTCCGAGGCGAGCGGGGATATCGCGGCCACAGAGAGCTTCTAGGATTTTTGTCACAGGTCAGTTTTTTATCGATCAAGGGATTTTTCTTGCCAGCTGAGCTACGGCGGATAGTACGGCTCTCTTCGGCCCTTTCATCAGAGCATTCCTCGTCATCTTGAGATTCAAAGATGCACTCCTCTTCGATAGGTACTCATCTTCCGGCTCGAAATCAGACATGACAAGCGCGGATATGATGAGTAGCGTGAATCTCCAGAAGCGTTGTTGTCAGTTTTGCCAGCAGTATGGTCTGTAACAGCAGAGATGTAGAGAGGATCGGTGAGGAGGGAGTCATATTTAAATGAACCTCCTTGAAGTAAGGGTGGGCTGTGATTGGTGTGTCGCCGATTAGAAACGATGATTCCATCAGCTGGCTGTCAGCTGGTTACAGCTGGGGGTGTACTTCTGTGTCCTGCATGAACTAACTCAATGCTTCATTGAGAGGAGCAGGTGAAGGAGTGTAGTTGTCAGACTTTGCCTTTCTTAGCGCAGCAGTACAGGGATACCTAAGTTGTCTGAACACGAGCCAATGGGAAAGGTTTTTGGACCATCTAGCTTGAACCCAAGTGCTGTTTCTACAAGTAAAAAGATCAGCCATGTCCAAATACCCAACATTTCTTAAAAGGAGCATGATTATCAACAATTGAAATCAAAACATTAATAAAATGATTTAAAGCAAGTACTACATCAGGGATTTTGGTAACATTAGACATGGTACTGTGACACAAGTCAGGTAGAAAAGCTTGATTTTTGAGTTTTTTGAGATTCCTTCTAGTTTTCACATGTGAGGTTACTTTCTAAAATCGTATTATTGTGATCAAGCTCAACTTTAAGGGCAATAAAATCAAAGTGAAAGTGGAAGCGAAATACCCTGAATATCCAGAATATGGATTAGACAGCCACACCACCTCCTCTATCCACCCTGTCAATTATAAATAAGCTATAATCACTAATGCTTTTGTTTAGCCAGGATACAGAAAAAAAGACTGGTTCAGTCTGAAATATTAAAATGCCTATGTGGTCCATTTTATTTTTCTATGCTAAGCTGCTTATTCTTAAGTGCTTAAAGAAATGAAGGTCTGTTTCAGTTATACGTAGTTCTGTCCTAAACCTATCAGAGGAGTAAAGCCCAGATGTGGAAACAAGTGTTGCTGGAATTAAATTCTTTGAATTTCAAATCTCTGTCAGTGAATCTGGAAGTAATAGTGAGGCTCTCAGGATTGTCATGACAATTATTTGGGCTGTAGGCAGAGCTGGTGGTAAAAGCTGGATGTGAAGAGGTCACTGAGGATGAAGAGCATTTTAGCTGTCTTGACACAAGTAAATCCATGCAATTTTGAAACCTGCTTGAAAATCCAGGGAAAGTCTAGCAAAATATATTGAATGAATGCAACCCATTGGAGGATTTCAGAATGCTTTTGAAACAAATGCAATCCCATTTAACAACAACTACTTCAACATCAGATTCAACTGATTGTGCACCTGAAATATTCTACAAAGTTGTTCATTTGTGCATCTCAATCTGTGAGTTTTCGGTCCTGCATGTTTTGCATGTTAGAGTCCATCCTTAATCCTCTGTATTATTTATTATTCCATCCTGCATGGCCACGTTCAAAATTTCCTCACTCTTGACTGGCATCATTTTGGATATGCATAACGTAGATCTGACAAAAAATGAAGAGCCTGCTCACTATTTAATAGCATTGTCATAATCAGAATTGAACCTGGGCTGGTGCCAAGGACTCAGCCTGCATGAGGCACACGCTCCACCAAAATGTAAACAAATAAAGGCAAAAGGGCTCAGGTCTTTGCTCACAGCTAATGCTCGATGTATGCTTGCCACATGTTCCCGGCGTGAGGGTGTGAGAGCCAGAAATCACGTATTTTGTAAGAAGCGCTTGCGGCATTTAGTCATGCACCTTCAAAATCTTGTAACTAGTGTGATTTTCATGATTGCCACAAATACAGAGAGAAGCAAATAACTTGACAAACATTTGACTCCTCGCCACAGTATCTTTTGCGTGAGCATAAACAATTAACTCACTGGCAAAGTTATACTTCCTGTTTTCATCGCACATGGAAGAAGTTAGTCTTCAGGGCTTTCTGCAAAACTTCTCAGGTTTAGGAAACATAACTACTAGTTTGGTGAAAGATCATGGTTATACCCTTTTATTCAGAAAGCCCTGAACGCTAACTTCATGTGCCCATGTGTCTTTTCTTCACCCAAAAGCATGATTATCCTTCAAATGGAAGTAAGACAGGAGTGACTAAATCCATTTCAATTCATTTTTTATTCATTTTTGGGAGCGCAGTTTGGTAGACAAATTCCAAATTTCTTTCAGATTTTTGTGTACACTGTTCATGTGCACATGTGTCGTGCGTATGCTTCAGTGTTGTGCCAAACATTTCCCACAAAGTCACCTTTGTTAATATGTGTGATGCTAATGTGTGTAATTCTAGTTGACACTCATTCACGCGTCACTTCTTTGGTGGCATCATTTTACCTTCACTGTCAGCTCACATGCAATCAAATCCTTTTTGTCTGCCATGAAATTTGTCATCTCAATCCCTCTCTTCTGTCTGTTTCTTTCACTCTCCCTCTTACACATAAACACACACACACACACACACACACACACACACACCCTGAAGGGCATGAATCCCTCAGCACTAACACAACTGCACTGAGTTATGTGAGTCAGGTGTGAATTATGACACTGCCAATTATGTATATGTAGCGGCAGAGTGTGTATGTGTGTGGACATACTGCATGAATCAGGCTTCATTGGGAACACTGATTTCAATTCCAAATCATTCCCTGGAACGCTGTTAAAAGGAAAGCTTATCAATTACGTGGAAAAATCCAGATTTTAGATGTGTTCTGTCTCTTGCCTTAATTTAATGCTGGTAGAGCTTTTTAGCATCATTAAAACAGCTTTGATGTGGCTCAATCATGATGAACATGCAAATGCTCTCACACTGTTTCTGTCAATCTCTTGTGTCTTTGTGTTGCGTACAGGGGTGACCCTGAATAGCCGTCTATTCGCTGTTTGCCCTGATTCAATCTCACAGTTGAATCGGTGCAGTTGCAGAAAAATGTGATTATGAAACAAGTGATCGTTTTATTCTAAGCTAATAATAATAGAAACGCTGCACCAGCGATTAGCATTTTAAAGTGCATCTTTTGTTACTTATTATTTAGTTTGTGTTCCGGACTGTATGAAATGATTTTTGGGAGCCGAAGGTCTCTTTTGGAGCCTTTGTCCGGCTGTTGAACGGCCGGTTGGTGGTAACATCACCTGGTGAGTAAGTTAATAACGGTATCAATTAATAACGGTATCAAGTTCGTCGAAGTTAATGTTAGCACTTGACGCCGCGCTAGCAGTATTCACACTTGATGACTAGCTTAATTTATCAAGCAAGTAGTTGGCGGTAACTGTCCAGATGGTCGCGCCATTTGTGTGCTAACAATATGATCTATTTGTGTGAAGACTTTCCAGATTTGATCACAATACCGTCTGCACTTAAGTCACATATGCATTGTGAGGAATTTAAGTATTAAAAGCATTGTTAGTATGATTAATAGCATCCCTAGTGGTGGATAATAAAATGTCACAATATATAAAATGTCAAAATATGTTAAATGTCACAAAATAGTTACTTATGGAATGTATTATGTTTACAATATGTTTGCAATGAAGGATATCATATGTTACAGTATGTTTACTGTGTATGTATTAAACCATAAAAGTATAGTCACTGTATGTATAAAACACTGTAAAAATAGTCGTGAGGGCCAGAAAGGGATATTTGAGTGAGGCTTTACAGAAGGTGATCGTATGAGGAGAAGCTGAGATGCAGGGACACCGTCAACAGGAGGTGGTCCGCTGGACATCTGACCAGGCGGGTCAAGAGGCAGGAGGAGTCCGGACGACTTCAGCCAAACACTGAGCTGATAACTGCCTGAAGCCGGGAGGGGGCTAATGGATTACAGCCAATCACTGAGCTGATGCTGGACTTTGAATCTTTTGGACACATAAAGGACATTATTTCACTGGAGATCCTTCAGAGCTCACATCCATTTTACAGATAACTAGCACAGGCTGGACTGTTGGGTGGAGCTCGTGTGTTCTCTGCTTCATGAAACATATACTATCGATAGTGTATTCTGTTTGTAACTGTTTTAGCTTCTGTCAAATTATTAAATACTTTTTTGAGTGTAAACCGGAACCAGCTGATTTATTTGGTACGACTCTGCTGTCGAAAGTTGGCAGCAGCGAAAGTCCTGCGGCCTCGCCTCCCTCTGCTAAGTTTCAGCCTCAACAGCATCGGAAACACACATAGCTGTCACGTTAGACCTGCTCATGTTGGAGTTTGCTTTATCACAATAAGCCAGCACTATTGATTATATGAAATTCTCAAATTGAAACTAGGACTAATATAGTGTGATTTTAATTGTATAACATATAACCTGTGTGACTACTACTACTACAACTTTTGCTGTTGCTACTATTACTACTACTATACACTACTGGTGCGTTATACAATGGGCAGTGTGAAATGTGTTTGTTGGCTAGTGGCAGTCTTTTGCAAGTACTGTAGGTACTGTGTGTGACTGGTGACAGTCTGTATGTAATGTATGTATGCAATATGTTATTTGTATTGTTTTTTAACAGCAAACACTGTACACTGTATGTATGTTTCCAAGACAAATTTCCTTAGGGACAATAACGTCTATCTTATCTTACTACTACTACTATTACTTCAAAAACTGACTTTATTACTACTACTACTACTACTTCTACTACTACTACTACTGTTATATTAAATACTACGACCACTACTACAGCTATTACTACAACTACTGATACTACTACTTCTTCTAATTACTAATACTTCTACTACTTCTACAACAAATATCACTACTGCTACAACTGGTACTTATTCTAATGCTACTAATACTTCTAATAATACTTCTACTACAAATATCACTACTGCTGAAATTTTTTTAAGCTACTTTCTGTAGCTTAAAAAATATCGAATATCAAAATGTTCAGCTCTTTCAGGAGAGGGGTGATATGACTTTTCACATTTGTAATCTTTATACTTTTTGCAATTTTCTTTTGAATGGGATGTCTATGGAGAAAATCTTCAAATCCTGTTAAACTTCTTCAACTTTCAAAGCCTTCTTCTTCCTCATACTTTCAGCTACAGACACGATAGTTAGATATTTCAACTAGAAGGGTTTTCAGCAGTGCAGTTTAAATCCTTTCGGGCTTCAACATTATTCAGACAGGTAGTCTCCCGTTTCTTTATTTTAAGTAATTTTTTTGCAATTCATTTCAGCTTTCAGCATTCCAACGCATTTTCAGCAGGAAATGCATTTTCTAGTTTTCTATACTATATATTTCACTTGTTTTATCACTGTTCAATACATCCAAATACAGTAGTTTATTTATTTTGAGAGCCAGAATCCTCTCTGAGCCCCCTCTGTGTGTCTCTGCATCATGGAGTTTGGCTGACTCCAGTTCCTCTGTGTCTACCCGGACCTGTAAGTCAGCACCCCATTGGTCGAATAAAGTGATTGACACCTCTTTCGACGTGTTAGAGTCTAGAGAATTGAGCCACCCCCACGTGGAAAAGATTGAAAGCACTGTTAGCCAGTCAGAATCAAAAACGCGCCATCTCATGAAGCGTAAAATCCGATACGCCGAAAGTCAAATCCTCCCCCCTGGTCCCCAGGTTTAGATAACACCCACGGAAACAGATTTCCGGTATCTCGGTTTTCCTTGTTAGCATTTAGCTTTCTCTTGGTAGCTGCAAACGGAGTGCGGAGTCGGCTCACTCATGGCGAAATATGACTGATATTTTGGTAATCCTTATAGTTGTTTGTTTTAGTTATGTAGAATTGTGTTTGGAGCATGTAAAAATGGCTTACATGATAGTAGTCCAGACTTTTTTCCTTAATCTATATAATCAGAACCGTTTATTGCCATGGTATGTTGAACATACAAGGAATTTGACATGACGGGAGGTGCATAACATTTAACAACAATCAACACAAGTAGAAACATTAAAATTTACAGAAAAATATAAAATAAAGTACACAAACGAACAGATAACATGACTATAAACAAGTGAGATGTAAGTGTAGTTAACATGTGTTACACATGTAACATAGAATAGAATATATTTAAAGAAAATAAAAAATGCACAGTATATACAATAAAATAGAATGGTATTAAATTAACTAACTAGGTAAAAAACAGTAGTGCAAGGATGGCGCAAGATGGTGCTTTCTGAAAAGCCAGGGGATATCTAAAGATTTTACAGTTCATTCTGAGGAGAACATACAGTAAATGTGTACCAGATTTCATGGTAATCAATCCAAAATTGGTAAAACTGTTTCAATCTGAACCAACAGGCTGTTGATGCCAGAAGAAAATTCGGGACACGTCATCTGGGAACCATGACTGTTTATACCAAAGTTAGTTTAATCGGTAAAGGTTCAAATATTTCACAGGATACTTGGAAACTTTGACAGCAGGGTTGAGCTAAACGAAAAATTTGGTATCAGTGAAGGATTCATTCTCTGAGAAATAATCCTAACCATATTTTAGGGCAATCCAACCAATAGTTAGAGATATTTCAGTCTGAATAAAAATGGTGTACAAACCACAGTGACAGACATTGCCTTGCCCAGAGCCAATCTTCTGACGTGGCTAAAATTAGGCTTTAGCTGATAGGAGCAACACAAAGTAATTACATAGACAATATATGTTTTACGATTACATTTAGAATGAACATTTTGCGTTGTCAGTTTTTCAACTAAACAGCAAATGATTTCTTGACATGTACTCTTGGCAGCATTACATTTCCTATGGAGACGTATCTTCCTATGAAAATCAGTTGTGTAGATTTCTGTAATTACTGCTTCTCAACCCAGCATCTGCTGATGGTCTTTGTGAATGTGTACTAGGGCTACAACAACGAATCTATAAAATCGATAAAATTCGATTATTAAAAGAGTTGGCAACGAATTTCATTATCGATTCATTGTGTTGCGCGACTATTATGCCACTCAATAAGTCGCGGAGATGTTTGAATATTAAAAAATAAATAAATAAATAAATAAAATAATAAGCAGAGCGGAGGTAGAGGAAAGACCATCGGAGAGACCCGTAACGTTCTGAAACACATGGCGGAGGCAGTGAGATCAGTACGACCTAAGTCATCCAAGGTGTGGGAGCATTTCACACTTAATAAATTGAAAACGTGTGGGGGTAGAGGTAGAGGGATGAAGGGATGTGATGGGGGACCGTTGGTGTCCGGCGGCTGGTGGGAACGTAGACTGTTGCGTGGGGCCATCTCTTAGGAAGCTCTGGCGGTGCAGAGTCCCCAAAGATATCTTCATGAGGACAGATGCTGGTGAGCGTTTCTGATGTCGTTCAGGTTGAAGCGGATGTAGGAGAGGTACGCGGTGGAAGACCAGCGATCAAGAATCTTAATGATGTGGTCTGGAATTCCTTGACTCGAAGCGGCTGAGGCGGCACCGATGCGGAATGAATGACCGGAGTAAAACTCGGGGGGGGGGGGGGGGGGGGGGTATTCCTGATCTGGCTAATATATAGCGGAAGTGTGGTGGAACCAGGACCGTGTGGCCCTGTTGCCTGTTTCGGTGATGAAAAGGGGATCTTGTGGAGAAGTTTGGCCGGCTAATCTTGAGATTAAGTAATCTTGGATGGGTTCATACGGACTCAGGTATGTGTCTAGTCGGAAGAGGTAGATAGGCTGAGACGGACCGAACTGGTTGGTCTTGCTGCATTTGAGGTGATAAATGACTGTCAGGAGGATGAATTGAGATGTCGGACATGGTGGCATGTCGTGACGGATTGTGGTCGGAGTTTGATGGTGGTGAACTTGGAGCAGCGAAGGAAGCCGAAGAAAGCCAGCAAGAACATGGACTCGAGTACTTTGTCCGTGAAGGGAGAGAGGTAGCCTGAGCGGAGAGTATGGATGCAACGGGTGAGAAGGTCCGAGGTGAGGGGCGTTTAGGCATAGGCTGTGGTTCGTCTTTACGGAGACCTTTGAGTAACATCGCTAAATGCGAGTAGGTGGAGGCTGGGCACGGCGTTCCTGAGGACAGTTTTGTGAAAAAGTTAATTCCGCTTATGTATACCCGTCTAGTGGAGGACTTTATCTTAAGGAGGGAATGGGCAAATGTAATGAAGCTTGTGAGGGTAGGATGTCGAGTGATGGGAAGGGAAGGTTAAAAGAGCTGTGAAAAGCTTTGAAGCGTTTCCATCCGGTGAAGTACGACAAGAGTGTTTGAGGGGCGACGCTGTTGAGGATGGCATCTTGAGAGGCAGAGATTAGGTGTTCCAGTTGCGGGGTCAGTTGAAGATGGTGGCTGAAAACGGTGGGACCGGATTCGGCAGAGGGTCTGAGGTTGGTGCTAATCGTCTGAATTTCTGGAATGAGAAACGGGAGAGTGAATCAGCGATGGAGTTGTAGTGACCTGGGATGTGGGAGGCTCGGATGATGAACTGGTGCTGGGCTGAAACCAAGGTTAGTCTCTGCATGAACATCATTATGTCTAGACAATGTGACCGTCCTTTATTGATGATGTCTACGACGGTGCTGTTGTCCGAGTAGACGGCAATGGTCTTTGTTGACCATTCATGCCCCCAAAGAATGGCTCCTATGACTGTTGGATACATTTCGGCGATTGCGGAGGAAGGAGTAAGGGATGAGAATTCGGGCAGACATGTGGCTGAGAATCACTTGTTGCCATAGAGGCCGCCAAAACCGATTGAGGGTGCTGCGTCTGTGTACAGCTGGATGTCTTCCGGCTTGGTGATGTGCTCGTCGTAGAAGAAAGAGATGCCATTCCAGGAGGAGAGGAACTGGTGCCATAGCTTTAGCTCTGTCTTGCAAGCTTTGTCGAGTGTGACGTGGTCGTGGAGCTTTGTGACAGATGAGGCAACTGAAAGGAGCCTTGGGGGATGATGCGGATGGCGTAGTTGAGGTGGCCTAAAAGCGAGAGGAGTTGGTGTTTGGTGCATTCGGGGGCCAGGAGGAAATTAGAGATGAGTAATGAAATCCGGTTGATTTTCTCGGTAGGTAGGGATGCTTGGAGTGAGACGGAGTCAAGGGTGATGCCGAGGAATTCCAGGGATGTACTGGGACCTGCGGTTTTCTCTGCGGAGAGGGGAACACCGAGTTCCTGGAACACGGCGGTTAGAGTGTGGAGGCCGAGTGCTGGGGGAGAGGAAGGTGGCGTGACGATGAGGAAGTCGTCTAGGAGGTGGATGACATACGGGACTTTATGGACGTTGATCGGGATCCAGCAGAGTGCTTCGGAAAGGCAATCGAAAATTTTTGGGCTGCTCTTACACCCGAAAGTCAGACGCACCGAGGAGTAATACGCACCCTTCCAGAGGACACCGAAAAGGGGCCAGTAGTCGGGGTGGATGGGAAGTACTTTAAATGCACTTGTGATGTCTGCTTTAGACAACCAGGCTCCTGGACCAGCAAGGCGAATGAGGGATGTGGCGTAGTCCATAGTGGTGTACTGCATGGAGTAGTCCGGGCTGGGGATTAGGCTGTTTATGCTTGGAACTGTGGAGCCGTGGGGGGAAGAGAGGTCTATAATTAATCTCTTTTTGCCTGAGTATTTTCTAGCAGCAATGCTGATTGGACTGATTCTAAATATAGGGAAAGGTGGGCTAGTGAATGGGCCTTTGACTATATGAGTCTTTGACTTCCTGAGCCAGGAGCTTGTCGACTGTGTGGGGTTCGGATATGGCCGATTGCAAATTTTTACAAGTGAAGGAAGATTCTGGCTTCACCTGCACGCCTGGGTGGAAGCCGTGGGTGAGACCCTGGATGAGGAAGCTTGTGAACTGGTGGTCTGGGTGAGTTTAAAGGGTGGAAGCTAGGGCGTGGATGTTGATTGGTGTGTTGAGGTACTTACACTTGCTGTGCTTTGTTGGTTGATGGGGACAGGTTGGTCTTGCGTGGGCCCCCCCGCAGAAGGAGCAGGTGTGGAGAAAACGGCAGCTGGAGGATATGCATCCTAGGTCGTTGAAGTTATTGCACACCATTCTCCTGCCCTGGTAGAGGTTTTGTCTACCTCTTTTGTCCATACCTCTGGGGGGGACCATCGGAGGTGGTTGGCTGGTTGATTTCTGGTTTAGGGGTGATGGATGGTGGGGGAAGTAATGGAGGCAGGCTGCGGTAAACGGGGGGGCTTCATTTGCGGGAAGCTGGGGTTCTGGGCAGGGGTGCTGCGAGGGTGCATGTAGAGGCCGGATGGGAGAGTGCGCCGCAGTGCTCGCAATTTAGAGAGGCACGAGCTGCGAAAACTCTGCAGTACAGTTCTGGGTCGAGTGTTCCCCAGTATGTTCCCTGGTTGAACTGCTGCACACAACTGGCAGCTTCAGATGTGAATAGGAAGTGGTAGGTGTAAAACCCATTACCACCGAACCGCATTGCTAAGTTGAGTATAAGTGGCATGTAGTCATCCAACTCGGCCCTGCGGTCGGGGAAAACAGAGCAGATGATATCACGGTATAGGGAAAAAGAGTAGGCAAATTCGGTCGTGGTGAGTTCCTGGGATCGGGTGGGGCGTGGCTGTTTGAGTTCGATGGGTCCGAAAGCGGTGATTAATTCCCTCTGGATATGGGGATTGCAGGTGGATGGATGAATGAGTTGGGCAAGGTCGATGTAGTTACCTGTGAGAATCTGTTGTCTGAGCGTATGTGGCACAGGGGATGGTCGTGCAGATGCTAAAGGCCATGCTGGGGGTAGTGCTGTGGCTAATGTAAAGCTGGTGGGTGGAGGAAGATGAGTCGGAAGGAAGCTGGGGTTGGTTGCTGGTTGACCTGTGGAAAAAGGGGGTGCATTTAAAAAAGGATGGTTAGTTACGTATGGGTTATGGGGAGGGGGAGGGTAGGGGAAGAGAGGGGGGAAAGCGGAGACAGGAGGAAACGCAGAGTTTTGGCTGTTGGTTCCGCCGTAGAATCCTGCTGTTGGAGCATTCTGTGCAGCTTGGTTAGCCGGTGTTGAGTTGGAAGGAAAGGCAGGAGCAAGGGAAGAGGGAAAGATGCTGGGATGAAAGGATGCATGCACGTGGGTTGGAAGTGCAGAATGGGGAAAAGAGACTGCAGGGTGACGTATCCCTGATGCAGAGAGAGTATGGGGTGGGGGGGGTTATATACGACCTGGCCCTCTGGAGGGGCTGGTGTGTGTGACTGGGCTTGTCTGGCCGCGTTGTGCGTCATGACGTCATTGACGTAGAGCCTGCCGCTGCACGGGGAACCCGGAAGTGCTCTGGTGGCTCGGCGATCGAAGGAGGTGTGGTGCTGAGCGTCCGTGAGTAGTTTGAAAATTTTTGCTTTTCTGTCGGACTGGTTGAAATGGATATTGAGCTGGGTAAGTGCGTTCTTCAGTCGAGCGACTGTCCACTCGGAAATGCTGGATGTATGGGGGGCATCAGAGCATTGGCGTGGAGGAGGGTCGCTCTGGTTTTGGCCGTTGTTCGAGCGGCTGGATCTCGAGCGGGTGGAAGAGCGGCGTTGTGGAGGGACGATGTCCCTCGGACGCCGGAGTCGGGATCTCCCCCTGGGGTTGTTGGACGGCGAAGGACCAACGACTTTGGAATTGTCAAAAGATAGATGTCGGGAGCCGCGGGGGTCGTGGATGGTAGATCTCAGCCGAGTTTCCTGGCGGCAAGAGATAATGGGAGACGGTGCCGTCTCCGGGACTTCAGGAGAATCGTCTTCGAAGAGGTCGTTGTCAGAAGGAGTGAGGGAGATCTCCAGGTCCATGTTGTGTAATACGTGGTCTCGGCTCGGGGATCGCACGTCATGAGAGAACGGAGTCGAAGAGGAAGTGAACAGGTTCGTTGAGCTTAAATACTTAAATGAGCCGTGTTCTGGGCGTGGTCCCGTTCCTGAACTAAGTTTATGAAACTAAATTTCTGTGCTTTGTCCCATATCGGTTATTGTTGACAAATATATTTGTGTGTTGTACTTTTTAATTTCATTTTATAGCACTTGGTCATCTTAAGCTGTGTTTAAATGTGGTGTATAAATGAACTTAACTTGCACTTACTACAATGATGGTAATAATTTAATGAATAAGCTTCAAGTGAACTTGAGTGTGTGTGTGTGTGTCTTGTCTGTATCTGCTCTTTGGGTTACTTACCTTTACACAACTAGTAACTAAAACAGCAAGTATGTATGTATTGAGTTGATGTAAATTGTGCTATTACACATACTATCGCTTTGATTCCAGAAAAAAACAGCAAACCATGAGAGGCTTCTTGATGGGAAATGCATCATGTACACCACAGCAAGCTGCTGTCTTGACGGATAGTATCCTCAACATGCTCGTCACTGACATGAGGCCTCTGTCGATGGTTGAAGATGACGGCTTCACTAAAATGATCCACACCTTGAACCCTGGTTACACTCCAGGACCCTCCAGGACCCACTTCACAAAGCTCATGGAGAGAAAATATGAAGAGACATTCAAGGAAGTGAAGACTGCAATAAACACCAACAACAGCAAACTTGCTCTCACCACTGATGTATGAACAAGTGTAGCAACTGAAGCCTACCTTGGCGTTATATGCCACTACATCACAGATGACTGGGACATGCAGTCAATCTGCCTCACCACCATGCCACTGCAGGACAGACATACTGCATCTAACATTGCAGTGGTTGGAGCAGGTAGTGGCCAGATTTGAAATTCCTCCTAGCAAAATTCCATGTATGCTTACGCATACATGGAATTTGTCTCCGGTTTCCACTCTGCTCTCAATGTACAAACACAAATTTACAATAAACAAGAAAATATGTATAAAGAATAAAAAAGGGCAGCAAAAAAAGTAGAACGGATGTAGGTATAGACATTTAGCTATATACAATATAAGTATAAATATATATCCAAGAGAAAAAGTGCATATATACATGTCAACATAAACCTATAGACAATGGCCTGAATTGTAAGTGGTGGTAATAGTGTAGTATAACTTATTTGTTGTTCATGAGAGTGATGGCCAGTGGAAAGAAGCTGTTCCTGTGTCTGGTGGTTTTGGCGTACAGAGCTCTGTAGCGCCTACCAGAGGGGAGGAGTTGGAACAGCTTGTGTCCAGGGTTTGAAGGGTCTGCAGAGATCTTTCCTGCCCGTTTCCTGACTCTGGAGGTGAACAAGTCCAGGATGGACGGCAGGCTGGAACCAATGATCCTCTCTGCAGACCTGACAATCTGTTGCAGTCTGTTCCTGTCCTGTTTGGTGGCTGATCCGAACCACACAGTGATAGAGGAGCAGAGAACAGACTGGATGATGGCTGAGCAAGAACAGGATCAGCAGCTCCTGAGGCAGGTTGAACTTCTTGAGCTGGTGCAGGAAGTACAACCTCTGCTATGCCTTTTTCCGGATGGTGTTGATGTTGGGAGCCCACTTCAGGTCCTGGGAGATTGTGGATCCCAGAAACTTGAAGGTCTCCACAGCAGACACAGTGTTGTTGTGTATGGTGAGGGGGGGCAGTGTTGGGGGGCTCCTCATGAAATCCGCTGTCATCTCCACAGTTTTGAGCTTGTTTAGCTCCAGGTTGTTCTGACCACTCCAAGCATTGAAAAAGCTGTCGGGGCTGCAAGATGTCTGGTAGAACATTTTAAGAAAAGCGAGCTAGCCAGCAGTAAGCTCAGAGAGAAACAACAACAAATGGCCACACCTGAGCACAGCCTTGTTCAAGACATAAGCACAAGGTGGAATAGCACATTCTATATGATAAGCCGACAGCTCTGTCACACAGAGAGGCAAAAGGTACCTGGATCTGAAACCAGACCAGTGGAGCCTGCTGGAAGAGCTTTCAACAGTCCTCAAGCCTTTTGAATGTGTCACTGTGTTCATGAGTGGACAGAAATATGCAACAATATCTGCAATACCTCCACTTGTGAAGGGGCTGTTGAAGTCCACCCAGAGTGCTGCTTAAGAGTGAGCCCCGCTGCGGGCTTTCCAACTCACTGCTGTGCAGCAGTTGCAGGAGAGATGGAAAAGGGAGACTGCTTTCTCAGATAGAGCACCAAACACAGTGATTCTTGCGATGGTCCTTGACCCAAGGTTTAGAAAACTGAAGTTTGTTTCACCTGATGAAGTCCTATATGTTCAAACTAAAGTGCAAACAATGGCACTTGAAGAGAGAAGGAAGATGGATGTGCGGCAGCATGGCAGTTGCAGTGTTGCCTCCACTGATACTACAGCTACTGAATCAACATCAACAGCCACTCTACTTGACTCACTCCTTGATTCTGATGGTGAAGAAGAGGATAGAGCAGGCGAAGCTGAGGATGTCCACACCCAAGTGAGGAACGAAGTCCTCACATACTTTGGAGAAAAGGGCCTTGCCAAGGAAGAAAACCCATTACTGTGGTGGAAGGCTAACAATGACAGATTTCCCATGTTGGCCAGGCTAGCCAAGTCCTACCTATGTATCCCTGCCACCTCAACACCATCTGAGTGGCTGTTTTCTGCAGCAGGAAACATAGCATGTGTGGGTCTGTGAGTCTGAGAGTTTGTGAGTGTGTGCATCTGCGAGTGTGTGCGTCTGAGTGTGTGCGTCTGTGAGTGTAGTGTAGAGAACAAGTTCTGACGTTCAAACAAATCCTGTTAAGTTTTCTGATTTGTATTTCATTATTTTTTATAAATTATTTATTGTTCTGACAGCTCAGGTCCCTTTAAACAAAAATATACATCTTTTTGTGCACATGTGTATGTTTTTTGTGTTAGTCCATTTTTATTTTTTTATTTTTTTTTATTACTTTAACAGCTCAGGGATGTTCAAGGAGCAATCTGTTTGTGCACTTTCTGAAGATCAGTTCTGGTTTTGAATAAAGGGTTGGAAATTAATGCTTTTATGTTTTTAGTTTTTTTATCCGATTCATCGATTAATTGAAAAAATAATCGCCAGATTAATCGATTATTAAAATAATCGTTAGTTGCAGCCCTAATGTGTACATACTGCATCTTATTTAAAAATACATATGCTTCTTCTGGAATTCCAGCTCGTTTCATTTCCTAACAAGTTGTCTTTTTGGACTGCTTAAAGCTCCTAACAAGTCTGATTTGGTTGTTAGAGTAACTTGGACTAGAACGTTGCATCAAGTTCCAAGACTATCAGCCCCAAAGTGTGAACCAGCTGTCTTTGTTTGGGAACTGCAGCTTTAGTAGTGTATTTTGTGATATATTTCTGCTTCATAACATGTCATATAATGAAGACTGATACAAAAGATGAGAGCAGAAGTGCCGATGTTACATGGCTCTGGTACACCGACAACACACGGATAGATTTTCTTCATGTGGCTTGCAGGGAGTGTAGCTAAGCGATGTACACAAAACTGACAGGTCCTGTTCAAATCAAAGCAGTGATTTCTTTCTCCCTTTTTTTCTTCTTCTGTGAACTCCGGTCATTTGGATCTACGACTTGCTATTTTTAGCCTCTCTCGTATGTTTTTTCTCTGTCCGCACGTCTGAACCGTTAAAATGCATTTAGCTGCTTACAGGTTTTTACTTCTTACTCAATTAACTCCAATTCCTTCTTCCTTAACATTCTCCCTGTAGCACTTTTCTCTCTCTATGACTCCCCTCCCACAAAATATATATGGTGGCGGGCCATGTATTTTATACCTGGGCCTTCAGTGCTGTCCTACAGTTAAACCACCTCCTAATAACCTAATTATGACGACACAGCTACGGGTTATTATTTGTTTTGTGTAAAAAAAGTCATATTCACATAACACTACAACATTTGTCAAGTAAAATAAAATGTTATATGAAGCTCAACACCTATGAGGGCTACAAATACACTAACTGCAGAGTGCAGATTCATGAATATGGGCAAAACTATAAAGGATGCAGGTCTGTCACTATGATGCAGCATGACCAAAAAAGTTACAAAATGACACATTGCAGCATAATACAGCAAATATACGTACCGATGCTCGGTGAAAGTAAATGCAAACGAAAGAACTTTCGCTGTATTGCCTCGAGCTCACAATTTTGTCTTTCTTTTGACCACCACTCATACTGGGCTTTTCATCTGGGTTAGAATTTTGTCCAGGGCCCAGTTCAGAGTCTGCATTTTATTCATATGTGTGGACATGCCCGATGTGTTGTCGTATGTCTTTCTCTTTAAACAACGCCTACATACCGCAACGGTTTTATCCACCACCCTTTTCCCGTCATTATAAGTTACAGGGAAGCCAAACCTGCAACTTAAATGATGCTGGGGGCTTCTCAAGTTCCTCCGCTCGCCAAGACTTTCACCGTCAAATGCTTTGAACCTACTCCATTCACTGCAACTCTGCATAGATATTTAGAGATGTATTACCTGAAAACGTATGAGCGCCAGTAAAACTTATTATTTCACACTATGATGATGAAACTGTAAAAAGAAAAAGAAATACATTTATTCCGCGGTTCACATGTGTACCGAACCGTGAGGGGTGACCCGTACGGATCACGGATCGATCTGTGATCCGTTACAACACTAGCAGCAACTAAATGAATTTGGACCGATTAAGTGAAATTGGAGATTTTCCCACGGCGCACCTGACGATCTCTCACAGCACACTGGTGTGCACAGTGGTTGAAAATCACTGAGCTGTGCAATGAGATAATAAGCTATTGGGAAAAATATTTAGAATACATTTTGTGTATTTATGAAAAATAATTAAATTATAAAATAGCTATAACTTTGGGATTCTGTCAGTGTCTAGGCCAGCAGAGAAGGCTTAGCTGGCCCTCCACTGAATATATAAATATATATATTAGTGATGGGCAATGATTCAAATTTGTAATCACATTGTTATGCGCAAAGTTCAATAATGTATTCAAAAGTAGTGTAATGCGCACTTTTATTTAAAAAATACTGCTATATGAACAAAAGTGCAATAACATTTGGTTTGCAAACACTTTAAACAAATAAGGTTATTGTTAACAGCAGTATT
The DNA here is from genome assembly GCF_004355925.1 of Anarrhichthys ocellatus. Taxonomy (NCBI): domain Eukaryota; kingdom Metazoa; phylum Chordata; class Actinopteri; order Perciformes; family Anarhichadidae; genus Anarrhichthys; species Anarrhichthys ocellatus. Next base: position 319,348 of record NW_022280188.1, read on the forward strand.
CCCTTTACACAGTAGTTATAATACAGTTATAATGATTCTGATAATAGATATTCAGCCGGTGTTCACAACTTTATCTTCATGTGTGTAAGAGATGCAATTTAAATATACACCTTGAAAACTGCAAACCTATCTACGTCATGTTTTTTTCTTTTTTTTTATGTTTGTTAAATTCTCAGTAGCGATAACTAAATGATATGCTTATTATACATATTACAAACAAAACAACTTTAAAAACTCTAAAATAATAATTATTAATTATTTGTTATTTTTGGTATTTTGGTCAGACACATGTGCAACGCTGATTACCGTAATATGTGTGATATTTGTTATAAATGTACGTTGGTACATAGAGGGTGATAAGAAGCTGTACCTGGAGGGACGTAGGACCCAGGGGAATGTAGGTGGAGCAAGGGAACCTGTAGTCTGTACCGTGGCAGTAACCTGCATCAGGAAGTTATGCTAATAAAGAGTTCCAGTTAAGAGCAGTTTGTTTTCTCGCGCTTATATGTTCATTTAAAAACACGACAATATGTATTTTGATATTGTCACGATTGATCCTGTAACGAGATGATCGCGCGCCTCTGCTCGAAAATTGCATACCCATACTTAAAGATGGTAGATCTGAAACTACAAGGTCTATTTTAATAATTTTGATGGTATAATACAGGTAAAACTTGTGATACACTTGTTCAGATCTGTAAATATTGTGTATATGTTACTGGTTAATAGTGAATGAAGATGGCACACAGCTCAAATTGAAAAGTTTCAGGTTCGCCTGAAAAAAGCACTTTTATTGAACTTTTTTTTTTTAAATAATGCAGATTGAAGCCTAAAAACACTCCACAGTCATAGCACAACAGGTTTGTCGTCTCTCCAAGCTAATTTTACTTAGATTGAGTGAAGCAGGCCTGTCACAATCAGGCTTTGCCTTGGATGTTTTGTGTGTGGTTTTCTGTAGCTCCTCACTTCCTTCACCTGTCCCTAATCAGTTCATTCAGTGCACCTGCCAGTCACTCTCCCTCATCAGTACAACTCTCCTCACCTGTTCTAGTCACTATTTAAACCCCTGTCTTTCACTCACTCACTGCCAGATCATTGTGTTTGTTTTCTAACTACCCGCCCGTTTTGCTCACCCTGTTCCCGGTTTTTTAGCCTGCCTGTTCTGCCTTGTCCAGCCGGATTTTCCCCCTCGTTTGTCCTTGGATTCCCTGTGTGTTTTTGGTTTGTTAATTAAACCCTTTTTTCACTTCACCTGACTGTCTGCATTTGAGTCCTCATTATGTCCTGTGACAAGGCCAGCATAATAGGTCTGAGTACAGAATTTCAAGCCGAATTCTCATTTCTCTCTCGTGCTCTATTCTAATTTCATATACTATATAACTACATATTAACTATATATTCACTTGCTTTATCACTAAGAGTGTTCAATACATCATAAAGCAGTTTGGCATAATTTCCAGCTATTTTCAGATGTCATGTCTCATCCATGAAAAAAATCTCCTCTCAGTCTGTCTCTTTAAGCCTTTGGTAAGGCCTGTGATTGGCAGATTTCATCATGTGACACCTTGGAACGCGGAAGAGTAACTAACACACTACACGGGTTATTTCAAAGATTGACAGCCTTTTAGCCACTCAAATTCGAGATATGCTTGGCCCAGCCCCTATGCGTAAAATCCATTGGTCCAGCAGAAAACTGCTGGCCATTTCCTCAAAGAATGTGCCAGCCGGTTCATTTCACTGCAGAGACAGAGAGCAGGAAGGGACTATTTTCGCTGCATCGGATTGCAAGGCAAGGTAAGTTTATTTGTATAGCACATTTCAACAACAAGTTAATTCAAAGTGCTTCACATAAAACCATTAAAAGCATCAAAGCATAAGGCAAAAGAAAAGGAGATTTAAAAACAATTAAAACATTAAAATACAATACAGTAAAAATAAAATAAAATACAGTAGTAAAATGCAGAAATGGATTAATATCCTTGAATATGGTTCAATTAAAGGCAGCAGCAAACAAAAGTCTTCAGTCTTGATTTAAAGGAGCAGAGGGTCTCAGCAGACCTGCAACTTTCTGGGACTTTGTTCCAGATATGTGGAGCAGAACAAGTGAACGAACGCTGCTTCTCCATGTTTAGTTCTGACTCTGGGAACAGAAAGTAGACCAGTCCCAGACGACCTAAGGGGTCGGGATGGTTCATAAGGTAGCAGCAGATCAGAGATGTATTTTGGCCCTAAACCATTCAGTGCTTTATAAACCAACAGCAGGATTTTAAAGTCAATTCTTTGTTTGACAGGAAGCCAGTGCAAAGACCTCAAAACTGGAGTGATGTGATCCACCCTCCTGGTCTTGGTGAGGACTCGAGCTGCAGCATTCTGAATCAGCTGCAGCTTTCTGACAGACTTTTTACAGAGACCTGTAAACACACCGTTACAGTAGTCCAGTCTGCTGAAGATAAATGCATGGACAAGTTTTTCCAAATCCTGTTGAGACATAAGTCCTCTAATCCTTGATATATTCTTCAGGTGATAGTAGGCTGATTTTGTAATTGTCTTGATATGGCTGTTCAGGTTGGTCTACGCCGTCGACGCCGTATCGAGCCCTAGTGGAAATCATGTATCCATTCGCCATGATCGCTGCCGGCTTTGTGATGAAAGATGAATTTCGGGTGCATAGTTCGCAGATTTTTTGGAGAAAAATCCTGATTTTGTGCTAAATCTTCTAGTTTATTGAATTAGTTTGTGTATAATTGTGTAAAATGGCTGGCATGATGATTTTGCCCGGACTTTTTTTTTTTTTTTTTAAATTCGGTGTCTGGAGCATTTTTGATATTTCTTGATGAAAAGTCCATTCGGAACCTCGGTACCGGTACTCATACCCCAAATGGGGGACGCTCGGGCTATAGAGGTTTTAACGTGCGATAAAATAATTGTTGGCGTTAATTAATGAATATATATATTTAAATTTACAAAAGTACTGTCGTAAACCTTTGAGGTACTTGCACTTTGAATATTTACATGTCATTCTACGATATATAGACAATACTATACCTCTACTACACACTAAAACTCAAAAATATACCTTCAATAGTCACACATATAAAGGGAAACACGTGAAATTTGACCTCTGCATTTAACCCATCCTAAGCATTAAGGAACATAACTTAGGGTTCGGTGTCTCGCTCAAGGACATTAGGAACTGGGGATTGAACCATCAACCTTCTGGTTATGTCACGGGGTGTGGTGGAGGACTCAAGTGCAGACAAGACCAGAAGTAGAGTGAAGCAGGTATTTAATGAATGATGAGATCAGAACAGGAAACTTACAGAACACAACAGGGAATCCACGGACGAGACAAGAGACGAGGGGGGAAATCCAGCAGGACGAAGCAGGGCAGGCAGCCGGGGAAACCCGGGAACAGGACAAGTCAAACGGGCGGGTAGACATGGCAATGATTTGGCAAAGAGTGACTGAGAGGTAGGGGTTTAAATAGTGGCTTGAACAGGTGAGGGGAGTTGTGCTGATGAGGGAGTGCTTGATTAGTGATCAGAGGCAGGTGAAGGGAGTTAGGGTGGATCACAGGGAGAGGCTCAGGAGGGAGCTGACGGGAAAAGTTTGATAATTTTTAACGTGATGGCTGGAACCCAGTCTCTGGTCGGAGAGGAGGAAGAAAGAACAGGCGGAGTGAGGGAAGTGTGAATGGGAGTCAAAATAATAAGAGAAGCTTGGAGGAAAACAGTTGTGATGAAGGAAATGGAGTTCTTCGATGAAGATTTTGAGGGAAGAATTTAAAATCATCTTTAAATTCAGAAAGGAAGATGAGCATATCGGTCTCAGCCCGATAGCTCTGTCTAGGGAATTGAGAAAGAAGATCGGAGAAGTGGAAATGGCTAAAGTCTTGAGGGACGGAAGCTTATTGATAATATGTAAAACGGAAGAACAAAGAAACAAAACTATGGATATAGAAAGTATTTGTAAGAAAATGATAAGTGAGAAAAGATCTGTGAGTGAGAATCGAGTGACACGAGGAGTGATAACAGGTATTCCTGTAGACGAGGACCTTGAAAAACTCAAACGGATTATTTGTGGGGTAAAGTGAGCAGAATGAAGAGGTTGCTAAGAACAGTTAATGGAGAAAGGGTGGATAGCTTATCTGTTCTTATTGAGTTTCAGGACTCCGTACTTCCTGAAAGAATCAAAATTGGGTGTATGAGTTTCCCAGTGAGGCCCTATGTCTCTCCCCCGCTTCGCTGCTACAAATGCCAGAGATATGGACATATAGCAGCAGTTTGCAAAGGGAAACAGAGATGTCCCAAGTGTGGAGCGGATCACAGAGTGGAGGAATGTAAGGATAATGTACAGGATAAATGTTGTAATTGTGGTGGCCAGCACAGGGTAACATATGGTGGATGTGAAGTCAGGAAGAGGGCGGTTGAAATCCAACAGGTGAAAGCAGGAAACAACATAAGCTATGCAGAGGCAGTGAAGAGGGTTGGCCAGAGTGGAGGGACGGATGGTTAAAATGAAATGGGTGAATAAGGCAAGTCAGTTATATGAAAATAAGCATGGGGGCATTTAAGCAGTAAAACAACCCACAGTAGTCATAGACCAGTCAAACGAGGGAACAATAATGATCGACTTAAAAAAAGCTAGTCACTTTCATAGCAGGGGTAGTAAATGCTACAATGGAGGTCAAATCCAAAACAGAGAGAATCTAGATAATTGTTAAAGCAGCAGTTCACCACCTAGATATCAGAGGACTAACATGGAAGGAAGTAAGAAATTATCTCAGTATTCAAGCAAGTCAAGAGCAAAATATGGGATGGATAGTTTCAAAACACAATGCTTCACCTACTACATTGGAATGCTAGGAGTTTGTTGGCTAATGGACAAGAATTCAAAAAATATGTTGAAAATGTAGCTAATAAACCAGATGTCATATGTATACAGGAAACATGGTTAAGGGCAAATTTGGACTTCAGACTATCTGGATACACGTGTGTTAGGGGTGATAGGCATATGATATGGTTTGGAGGGAGGGGTTATTGATTAAATTAAAAATGATAGGAATAGGTGGCAGAACATATAATTGGATTAAAGATTTTTTAGTTAACAGATTTATTCAAGGTAGAATTGGGTCAGCACTACCTAGAAGATACCAGGTAGAGAATGGAACACCTCAGGGAAGTGTCATCAGTCCGATACTGTTCTCCATCACGATAAATTATGTTTTTCTTCAAGTTCAGGGTGATATTGGGCGATCCCTATTTGCTGATGATGGAGCACTGTGGAAGAGGGGGAAGAACATAAATCATATTAAAGGGAAAGTACAAGAGGCTGTGAATGTGGTAGAAAGATGGTCTTATTCATGGGGATTCAAATTTTCTGTGGGAAAAACTAAAACAATCATGTTTACTAGAAAGTGAGGAGTTGATGCTCAGATAAAGATGTACGGGCAAAAGATTGAGCAAGTGGAAGTTTTTAGGTTTCTTGGTGTGTGGCTCGATGATAAATTAACATGGAATGAGCATATTCAGAGGATAGTTATGAAATGTAAAAATATTCTAAATGTAATGAGGTGTCTGACAGGGTCAGAATGGGGAGCCAGTAGGTCTGCAATTAAAAATATTTACACCGCTTTGATGAGATCAGTCCTTGATTATGATTGTGTAGTATTTGGATCAGCTGCAAAAACTTCACTAAAGAAGCTGGAAGTATTACAATCCCAAGCTCTGAGACTGTGTTGTGGTGCTTTTAAAACAAGTCCTGTGGCTTCTCTTCAGGTGGAGGTGGGTGAAATGCCGCTGCATTTGAGACGCAAGCTTTTAGCTATGAATTACTGGGCCAATCTGCAAGGACATTCTGGAGAGAAGCACCCAATCACTAAGGTGCTTCTGCCATGTTGGGAAAGAGAAAGGGCCAAACAGGAATGTTTTGCATGGAGCAGTGGAAAATTAGCAAGAAATACTGTATGTCATTGGATCAGATAACATTCACTCCTACAGGACCGTTATCAACTGTACCACCGTGGCTATTTCCCTCAGTGTCAGTTGATAATTATTTTTTGGACAAAACCCAGGCATTTAAGGATATTGATAACATGGCTGGAGTGATGGAGGATAGACTACAGACAACATATCAATCATTTACTCCAGCATACACAGATGGATCTAAAGATCCTGATACAGGTAGAACTGGTTTTGCAGTCACCATACCAACCTTGCAATATGAAGTTAAAAGGAGAACATCGGATCATCTGTTTATACAGTTCAGACGTTGGCCATTATAACAACACTGCAGTGGGTAGAGGAGGTTCGGCTCGAAAAGGTCGTTGTCTGTTCAGATTCCAGTTCAGCATTATCCTCTTTACAATCATTCACATGTCATAGCAGGCAGGATTTAATTAATGAAATGTACGAAACACTGTTCCGATTTAAGAATATGGGTATTTGTGTATCTTTTATGTGGGTACCAGCACACAGAGGGGTAAAAGGAAACGAAAGAGCAGATACATTAGCAAAACAAGCTTTAGGAAGTCAGCACAAGACAGACATTTTACTCAACAAAGCAGAAGCTAAATCAATAATCAAAATAAATATTATTAAGGAATGGCAGCACAGTTGGGATGTAGGAGACATAGGAAGACATCTGTATGCTGTTCAGAAAGAAGTTGGCAAAGGGAGGCCATCCAGAAGAAGCACCACAGAAGAAAACTTATTAACCAGACTGAGGATTGGACACACAAGGCTGAACAAAACAATGCAACTAATAAATAAACACCCAACAGGACTATGTGAGCACTGCCAGATACCAGAAACTGTAGACCATATCATATGTCATTGCCAGAAATACACACTTGAGCGAGACAGGTTGAAGAGGAGGCTGGGAGTGGATCTAAATCTAAAATATGCATTAACCTTGGGGGCAGGAAACGTACTACAATACGTGACAGAAACGGGATTGAGCAAAAGAATTTAAGTCTCTGAAATGGAGAACTCCTTTTTTTTGTTTTTGTTAGTTTTTTTTTTTTTTGGTTTAGTTTTTCTAAGGGGATAGGTTATCGGGTCCACACTCCAATATAGTAGGTGGCGGTAATCCACCTTTCACTGGATGCCATCCGCCATAAAACAAAAAAGAAGAAAAAGGGAGTTAGGCTGATGATGAGGGAGTGGCTGACAGGTAGAGTGAGGAGAGTGTGGAGCTACACAAAGACACACACAGAACCCAGAAGGCAAAGCCTAATCGTGACAAGTTAAGGACGATCCGCAAACATTCACAGGGCACCTACACACACTTTTTTTCGCAACTGTTTTACTCCAAATACGTGACAGCTGGTTAATTTTCAGATCTAACCAGCTGATTTAAAAAAAAAAGTAAAAAAAATCTAAAAACATACTCGCCATATACAACACACTGTGAAAGACTAAACCAGTGGCTGTGTTGTATTTGTTTTTATCTACCCATTTCATTTAGCATTTTACATAACTCACAATGGACTGACACTCTCCCAGCCTGCGTAAAAGAAGTGATTGGCTGTTAAAAGTTCAAGATTCTAGATTGGGAGCATTTTGATTGCCACTCAACGTCTCTCAATATGTCCCAGAGGAGCTGGTGTCTTATAAGTAACGTTGCTAACCGTGCTAAGTTTTTATCTGAGGGGGAACAGGAAGTTGGGTTCTACGCATCTGTGACAACGCTGTTGGTCGGGACGACATTATTAGCTGTACAGGCTGTATGAGAGCAGAGCAGAGCAGGGGCCGTGAGCTAACCAGTGGGGCACGCTCACATGCACTAAAAGCACGCTATGTCAACAAGCTCGGATAACACCACACACAGAGGGAGAGATACTTCATTCTCTGCTCAGGTATATTTATCCAATATATCTTTACATAGAAAATAGTTGTTTGTCCCTATATTTATCTTCAGAATGGTAAAGACAGCTCCTTTTAAACAATGACGACTGAGCGGATTCAAAACTTCAGCTGAAAGTAAAGGACCGAATAAAGCACACATGACACACTCACACTTTCTGTAGTCTCATTAACTAAAGGTACACTTTTTCGCACTCAATGGTTGACTGGACACACACAGTGAATGAACGGAGAGTGAACTAGGCAGTGCTGGGAAGGCTGCAATATAAACCAATTAGCTGGTCTGGTATCAAGCCAACGAGAAGAATCTCTCTCTTCCATTCTCACTTCTCATTCTACCCCTCTCTTTCCATCTTTTTCCCCATCAGCAGAGCAGTTTCTGTGGGCAGAGACAGTGCTGAATGTTGCCAAGGTACGACACAAAGAGAGGAGGGAGGGATGGAAACAGGAGGAAAGCAGTGGAGTGTTGGGAAAGAGGGGATGAATCAATTGAAGAAAGAAAGGAGAATGAAACAAGTGGAGGCATTGCGAAAGAGTGTATATGTGTGATATATGCGAGTGAGGACAGAGAGGGACACTGAGGTGTGACGGTCGTGGCCAGCAATGACAAGTTACAGCTGCTGAACTGTGAGAGAGGGAGAGAGAGACATAGAGGGGACAGAGAGAGAGAGCATGAGTGAGAGGAATGCCAATGTTAGGCCATACAATCCAGGTAATGAGTTATTCAGTTCTGCTGGAGAGACAGGGATGAGGGACTCTTCAACCGCAGCTGCTGGGGAAAGAGAGAGAGGATGGAAGGAAGAGGAAAAAGGCACAGCACCTCACGTCAATGTTAACTCATTTGATGGGTGACTTGTCAGGAAGAGATGGAGAGAAGAAACAAAGAGGATGAAGGGTTAGAGGAAGAGATGCAGGAGGTGACAAGCAAGGAGAGAGCTACATTTGAAAAGTTCAGAGGCAGCTTAAACAGTCAACAGAATAGGAGGGAAATAGCAAGATGAATCCACATTCATTCTTGTCTGTATGCGAGTAGTTTGCTGACTTGACAGTTTTCAGATTCCTGGTGAAGCGGGAGTGATGCAGCACAGTGAGCTCAAATCAGCCATGGTTAAACCTCTATACCTGGTATATGCAGTCCCACTGCCTAAAGATGCCTTTGTTTAAGGATCTTAATCTAAATTATAGCCGGTGCAATGAAATGGGTTTACTGTAACCATATTCAAATAAGTATCCAATCACCATGAACTTACATTTTCAGCTATTCTAGACAAACTGATCCAAAGCAAACAAAGCGGTTGCATGTTACATTTGGACAAACACCAACGATAATTTTCATGTATCTTTATCAAGACTGGACAAGCACTGACCATCCAACTAGCAACACATAACTTAAAGGTTGGGTTTAGATTATTTATATAATATTATTCTAGATGTTTTCTGCAAATCTTTGTACTTAAAAGCATAGGTGAGGTTATGGCTAGTGTTTTGTCCTGGCAACAAAAATACAAAATGACTGCCTTATCCTTCTGCTGCTGTACTAAACAGAATGTAAAACAGATGCATTGTTGATTCTGTCTCCATTCTTTAAATCTTACAATGCCGGGACTCTACATTCTTCTTAGGCACTGCTAAAATGCTTGCTCCTTGGCAAACAAGTTGTTTGTGCTTAGACTTTACATTCCTGATTTTAAGGTGTCAGAGGAACATGGATCATGCCCTCGTCATTGAGCTGTTCCAAGAAGGATTATACTTCAGCTCGTCTACAATTTCCAGCCGTTATAGAGGATTCGCTGCGGTGTTCAGGAACCACTTTGCCACTTTTCTTTGTAAATATGTTTTATTGCTTTTCACAGTTTTTATCCCACCAGGGAAGAGAATATACAACATACATGTATTTGAATTCAATTAGATTCATTTAAAATCGTCATTCCTGACCCCACCCACCTACCTGTTGTAGGGTTACAGGCTACAGAACATATACATTCAGATATAAACTCGGGTACATTTAGGTGACGGAGGTAAAAACACAAGATAAAATAATTGCATTAATCGATCGAGCAAAGCAAGAGTAAAGTAAAACAACAAAAAAAAGAATAATCAAAATAGAAAAGGAGAATAACATAAATAATATAGGATAATAAACAAAAATAACATTAAAAGAATACAAATAACTAAAGAAAAGGGAGGGGCGCTCACTGCTGCTATGGGGCAACTAGGGGATCCACATTAGTCTAGACCAGAGGTCTTCAACAGGGGGTCCGCGGACTGCAGGGGGTCTGAAAGTTTTGGTTGATTAGACAATTAAAAATAAAAAAATAAAAATATAATTTCTCTAAACATGAATCTGTCCATTATTTTAATAGTTCAGTATTGTATGAAAGATAAGGCAGCGGCACTAATAGGCCATCACTCATTTTTCGTTTCCACATTTATGTTTAAAATGAAAACATCAATTTGAATAGCTTGTATGCATGATTATCATGCAATTGACAGACAATGTTGATATTGGCATTGGTATCAGTTGACAAGGTATGTTTATAAATGGCAGTAGCACGGCCACCCTGCTCACTGTACCTTGCACATGTTTAAAATAAAAACATGAATATATGAACCTGTGTATTATTTGAATAGCTTAGTATTGAATGCACAATAAAGAGGTATACACGGTACTAGGCCCATTTAATATCAAACAATTTTATACAATATATATAGTCGGTGGTCCCTGCTCCATCTCTCTATCAGTTTGGGGGTCCTTGGCATGAAAAACGTTGACCCCTGGTCTAGACTATGTCAAGAAGTTCTTGTAGGAAGTTGTAGAAATCTAGAAAAGGTGTCCATACTTAACCAAAGGTGTAGGAGGATCCTATGAGTGTATATGTGATTTTTTTATACATGACATACATGACATCTTTGACCCAATGAGAAAAGGATGAGAGGGCACGTTGCTTCTATTTTAAAAGGATCAAACGTCTAGCAAGGAGTGTTGTGAAAGCTACGACCACATAGGCTGTATTTGGTCAGATGGTACGGGATTCCCCTGATATTAACCTAAAGAGTGCACAGATTGGGTCCCGGTCAAATTGAGTTAAACATCTCACTATAAGCTTTAAAAATACTTAATTAGAATGTATAAAGCTTTGGACATAACCAGAACTTGTATATTATGTCTGCTGGCTGGCCTTTCATTGAGGACAAAACGGATAAATGTTAAAATAAATCTTTGCCAATCTAGCATTAGTCTAATGAGCCCTTTGCACCACATTTAGTTGTATTGAGTTATGTTTAGCAGATGTAGATGATGTATGCATCATGTCTAAAATAGAGTCCCATTGGTCATTTGTCACAAGTCATTGGAAGTCACAAGTGCAGCTTCCAGTACATCACGTGTGGTGAAAAGAAGCCATAAAGACACTTGTAATTAATCCCTAATTCTCCTCCACAAATCACCACCTTAACGTGGTGAAGTTTGAATGGCTCAGTGATCCTGGGAGCTATGTTGTCCGGGGCAGTAGCCCCTGGTAGGGTCTCCCAAGGCAAACAGGTCTTAGGGGAGAGCCCAGACTAAGAGCGGTTAAAAAAATGAATAGCAGCCCACGGACTTCTGCCACCTTGCTCGGACCAGGAAAACCGGGGCACCCTCCCAGAGCCAGACCCAGGAGGGGAGCTCACCGGTGAGCGTCTGGTGGCCAGGCCTTTGCCCATGGGGCCCGGTCGGACTCAGCCCGAAGAAATGACATGGAGCAGCCACCCTGTGGACTCACCACCCGCAGGGACAAGCATCGGGTCAGTTGCAATGCAGACTGGGCGGCGAGCCCGGGGCCTGGGCGAGCCGATCGGCGGCAGCATAGACTAGCTCTAGGGACGTGGAACATCACTTCGCTAGCGGGGAAAGAGCCAGAGCTGGTGCAGGAGGTACCAGCTAGATATAGTTGGACTCACCTCCACACAGTACTGGCTCTGGAACCAAGCTCCTGGATAGGTGTTGGAGGGCTTGCCCGATCTGAACCCAAGTGATGTTTCTCTATTGGACTTCTGTGCCAGCCACGGTTTGGCCATAATGAACACCATGATCGAACATAAGGTGGCTCATAAGTGTACCTGGTACCAGAACACCTTAGGCCAGAGATCAATGATCGACTTTGTAATTGTATCATCTGATCTGCGGCCGTATGTCTTGGACACTCGGGTGAAGAGAGGAGCAGAGCTGTCAACTGATCACCACCTGGTGGTGAGTTGGATCAGATGGCGGGGGAGCCGGCTGGAAAGACCTGGCAAGCCCAAACGTGTAGTGAGGGTGAACTGGGAACGTCTAGCGGAAGATCCTGTCTGGGAGGTCTTTAACTCCCACCTCCAGAAGAACTTCTCACACATCCCGAGGGAGGTTCGGGACATGGAATCCGAGTGGACCATGTTCAAAGCCTCTATTGCCAATGCAGCCGCTAGCCGTTGTGGTCGAAAGGTCATCGGTGTCTGTCGTGGCGGCAACCCGAGAACCCGGTGGTGGACACTGGAGGTGAGGGTAGCCGTCAAGCTGAAGGAGGCCTTTCGGGCCTGGCTGGCTCAGGGGTCTCCTGAAGCAGCTGAGATTTACCGGCAGGCCAGAAAGGCTGCAGCTGCGGTGGTCGCGGATGCTAAAACTCGGGCATGGGAGGAGTTTGGGGAGGCCATGGAGAAGGACTTTTGGTTGCCCTCAAGGAGGTTCTGGCAAACCATCCGACGGCTCAGGAAGGGAGTGCAGGGCATACCCCAGGCTGTTGTCAGCGGGGGGGGGTTCCCATAAACCCAACCAACTTGTCGCTTGAAGA
>NW_022280188.1:332117-354757 GCF_004355925.1 Anarrhichthys ocellatus
CCTGGCAGAGGCCGCTAAGGTAGTCAAAAAGCTCCTTGGTGGCAAGGCGCCGGGGGTGGATGAGATCCGCCCTGAGATGCTGAAGGTGCTGGACACTGTTGGGCTGTCTTGGCTGACACGCCTCTTCAATGTTGCATGGGGGTCGAGATCAGTGCCCATGGATTGGCAGACCGGGGTGGTGGTTCCCATTTTCAAAAAGGGGGACCGGAGAGTGTGCTCGAACTATCGAGGTATCACACTACTCAGCCTCCCGGGGAAGGCCTATGCCAGGGTGCTGGAAAGGAGGCTCCGACCGTTTGTCGAACCTCGGATTCAAGAGGAGCAGTGCGGATTCCGTCCAGGCCGTGAAACAGTGGACCAGCTCGTTACCCTCCAAGACCCTCCAAGTGACATTTCACTCTGTCTGTGCGTGCGCTCGTGCGTGCGTAAGGAGGAGGAGCGAGGGAACAGCTCAGCGACGTATGACGATGTGGTGACGTCTCTCATGCGCGAGACTCAAAATGGCGGATAGCCAACAGGAGAACCGGTGTCTGGTGCCGGTAGCCGTTTAGCACGTAGCTACATTAGCTCAAAGCTGTGTGTGTGTGTGTGTGTGTGTGTGTGTGTGTGTGTGTGTGTGTGGATTAGTAAAAGAGAAGGGAAAGGAACAAAAGAAAATGAAATAAAACAAGAGATTAAGATCCTTCGCTCCACGCGGGAGTATGGAAGATTGCTCTCTCAGCCAGGGGAGCAAGAACCGCGACTCTTTGTCTCAGCCGGCGGTTTTGACCTCCTGAACTGATGAGAAGCAACTTCGACCTCACGAGGCAGCTATCTCAACACAGATCACGGTAGCATGAAATACACCCACTTCTCCACAACCCCAACGATCTCAGCGACCGTTAGTGCCGGCGATTATTAAGCATACACCACGTTATAAAGATGAACAGTACTTTAAGCACACAAACAAGATAAAATAAACACAAATGAACTCTCTAATTCTGCCCAGACTCTATTTTGCCTTACGGTACGATGCAATCGTGATGTTTGAGGGGAGTCCTTCTGAGCTTCCGTGGGCTCGGGCAGTGCGGCTGCGGGCCGCGGGAGGTGTTCTCTCGGTAGGAGAGAATCGCTGTCGTCTGGATAAGGGATTGTCGCGTCCTTATGGCCAGAGCAAACGAGGCGCTTGGTGGAGAGTGGAAAATCTCTCTCTCTCTCTCTCTGAAGAAGTCTTGCTTCTTCACTTCTGCAGGACTAAAAAGGGGTTCGCTTCGTGGATACGAACAAAGATAAAATAGACAGTTTGGTGAATTCGGCCAGCGAATATAAACTGTTAGACCTAGGTTTTGATTAAAAAGAAGAACAACGTTGCATAGAAAAGGTATTGAGGTATTTTAGTTATTGTGGAATTTTACTTTACTTACTTTGATCTTGTTTTTTTATTATGTCTCTTGTTTGCACTGTCCACTATGCTGCTGTAATCCTGTAAATTTCCCCACTGCGGGACTAATAAAGGATTATCTTATTTTATTTGATCTTATCTTGCTGATCTGACTAGGTGTGGTCCCCCATATGAAAGAGATAGAGATAAAAAACAACTATCATGCTAATTAGGTTAACGCGCCACACTAATGATAATGGTAAGTAAAGTATTACACTGTTATTTTTGGCTTACTATATAGCAAAGTACTGAATAATACTGTTTATCCACAGTACATAAACTACAATGCAGTATACAGCCTACTTCTGTATTTATTACATTAAATACTGTTATTTAACTGTTGGTGTAAAATAAGAGAAGGGACAAATAAAGACTTAACTGGACAAACTGACAATGTATTGTTGAAATTTGAAAAATACAGTAATAATAATACTTAGCAAAAATACAACAATATAAACAGATCTGTTTTAAATAAAGCCAGTCATTTTACTGGGCCATTTTTTCAATTTTGGGCCATGGAATCTTCAAGATGGTCTTGGTCCCATTAAATGGCGCCGCTCATGCTTTGGTGGTGAATCAAATCAGTTAAAATCAAATCAAAATTACTAATATTAATGTTACATGTAAACATCACTGAACTCAAAGCGCCATTAAATAACATACATCGTTAACTTTGGCCTTCAGCATAAATATATTGTCTAAAAACCAATTGTGCAAATCAAGTACTTTTGTTTAACTTAAGCTGTTAACAGTAATTCAATCATCTTTAAAACTTACTGACAAGTTTACAGGAAAGCTATGCTACGCTAATGTTTAGCTGGCAACGTTAGCTGTGTGTGTTAATTATTGGTTTCAACATAGTTTAATGTGTTATAAAGAATCACTTTGTGGTCAAGTAGACTGTATTTATTTATTCGTTTATTTGATAAGGGACAGTGCACATTAATAAAAACATTTCTGTAAATGCGCCAGAGTTAGCCAAAAGGCTATTTTTCATCCGTAGTCCCAAGAGGCAGATGTTACAAAATAAACCTAAAAACAGAATGTAAGATTAAATTTCAAAGGTTATACAATATTGACGCTTTATAATGCGTGCACAAACAATGAAAAAAAGTGAGAATATTTATATACGTAGTATCTTCACTCAGGAGACTCTTATACATTGTCAAATACTAAAAAGACATGCAACACAGAGGCTCTCAAAGTCAACACACACAAAGCAAATAAAATAAGTATAGCTATGTTAAAATAGAAACATGGACTAAAGACATTATGATGCAATTGTTAGACACTAAAAAACATCCATGTCAGAGGCACAAAACATAAAAGCATACAGAGTATGTGAAATACATAAATCAGTCAGACACAGCTAAACAACAATAAAAGACATGCATGCAGGTAGTTGACGGTTGACCGGCAATTTCAACACAGACAGAGGTGCAGTTACATTCTAGTGCTGACAGAGTTGGGTACTAACTAACCATTTCTTTAATTGAGCTTTAAATTAACTGTATGTTTGTAGTTCTCTAATGGTCACTGTGATGGAGTTCCATTGTAGTGCAGCTTGTACTGAAAATGGAGACTGACTGAAAGCACTTTTCCTGAGTGGGATAATGTAATCCCCTCTTGCAGCACCTCTTGTGAGCCGGATATCCTGTCATCCTGCAACTCTTCTTTGTCAGTTGATGGCATCAAACCAGACTGCAATTCATCAACACATTTCTAGATGAATTTTAGAGATTTTATAGAAAGGGCTCTAAGTGGATGGATGGAGCTAAAATAAATGTGGGTAAGGGAGAGAAATGAGAGTCGGATTCAATTGGCTTTAAAAATGCTGCAGTGAAGCCCTTCATTGTTCAAAGATGGATCCACCCACCAAATCCTGTAACAATGAGACAATCGCCACTCACGTTCCAAGAGGCTGGACCTCTGAATCTTTGTTTAATCAGGTTAGAAGCAAAATGTAGTTAAATGAGCTAGAAACAGTTTGTGCAAGAACTTTTTAAGACTTCACTGTCCTCAATACAGATGGCTGAGTTATGTTCTCTTCTGCTGGAAGATTGTTGTCTTCTTTTTGGTGTTAAACCATTGTTTTTATAACTGCAACACTACAGATTCATTTTGGGTAAAGTGAAGTAAAACCCATTCAGCTTAACAACCCTTTGTTGAACCCCAACTCTGCATCTAGGGCATAATAATATTTCCAAGCACCAAAGCAGGTCAAGGAAGCAAGATCATCTTATTTTGTTCTTTCACAATTCTAGGGTCCTCTTTAATGTAATTGCTTCTGTCATCAGGCCCCCTGAAGCCATAACAAAGAAGGCTGCTGCCCTGAAAAATGTGAGCAGTGCCTGAATGATTTAGTAAAGGAGGTGGAGAATGTCAAGCTGCAGATTTCCCTGCTGCTTCTGCCCTCTGTGTCCTCCCTCAACACTTTGTAGTACTTTGCTGTTTACAAGCCATTACTCTTCAGGCATGAGAGGAAACTATTTTTCATATGAAACCATCTTTTTCCGAATTTTCCTATAATATCAAGTTACTAAATACATCCTAGGTCAATTTGCAGCAGTGGAGCTAGTTGTTATGTTCTTGTCTAGTGGACCTCTCTTTAACTGTTTGAAATACAATTTATTGACAATGTCAACTCAAGATAATTTTGTTCAGGATCTCAATGGAAACAAATCGTTTACAGTCAAGGGTCCAGATGCCAGGAAAATGGCAAATTCTATATATTTGGACAATTTTAAAGCCTACACAGCACTGACATTACAACCCGTTCTTGCTCCCAACTCGTCAAATACCAACCCTTGGTCAGTGCCCCTTGGCGTCTGATACCGACTCACCAGGCTTTAAACTAATTGCAATGTAAACCCATCCACGTTATTATTAGACAGTCACAGCAACTGATCGTTGTATAAAGTCCAAGAAAGTTGCCGTGGAGCTATCAAACTAACAACACAGGACTTTCACCCAGGAGACCGCTGTTTGTGTCCCATGTGAAACTAAAAGTAACTAAAAAAACCTAAATGTTGCCATACTTTGTCATGTGACAGATTAGTCACTTCACACTTTAGTCAGTTGGTGGTCACATGACCAGTCAGTGAAGTTAATGTCAACCACGATCTTTTCCCTAACAAAGTAGGTGTATTGACGAAAAGTTTTGAAAAGACACTATGCATGTAACGTAAATTGACCCGCCGTCGCTGACACGTCCAAAACTGACACTAGAGGGGTACCTAGAGTGCCATAGTTTGACACTGCGGGGCACTTACCAAGCCTCGATAGTTGACCAGTTGGAAGGGAGAATGTGTTGAACACTACTGTAGGCCCCTCTCAACTTCAATCACTTGGTTAGAACTGAAGGAAACAAGAGTATGAAGTCATGCTAGCGGCTCTGTGAGGTTGTTCGACAAGGACACAAGCTCTACATTCAAGGTTTCACATTGTGTGTATCCTTGCCTTCCTCATGAATCATTTCAAAGCCAGTTTTTATCTTTTTGAATATGTAAAACTACTTT
Organism: Anarrhichthys ocellatus; assembly: GCF_004355925.1. Lineage (NCBI taxonomy): Eukaryota > Metazoa > Chordata > Actinopteri > Perciformes > Anarhichadidae > Anarrhichthys > Anarrhichthys ocellatus. The sequence continues at coordinate 337,056 of NW_022280188.1, forward strand.
CTTTACATTAATCTCTACTAGCTAGCAGTCTTCTTGTTTCTTGTCTTAGTTGAAGCTGTAAGTAATTAAAAGGACTGAAATTATGAATATTCCTTAATAAATGTATGCCAGCTCCTCATCTCCAGTTGATCTCCAGATAGAGAGATAAACATATATGAAGAGGTCTTGATTCCACTCAACTTTACTGAAGCTCAGTATCAGGCACAGTAGTATAAACGGTTGTAACTGCTTCCTCTTCCTGTATAAATGTATGTACGTATGGTATCTGGAATAATAATCACAGTAATAAACACGAGTGAATCAATACAACAATAAGCATGACATGAATCAAAACAAACTGTCACACAAATTAGCATTGGTTTGGTTGTGTCTTGCTTCATTTGCTGCATTTTTTCTAAATGTTGGGCATGAGGTTGACTCTTTTTAGATAACAAACCCAAGGCTGAATTTGAATTTGTATTTAACTAAATCTGTGACTAAATGGGCCCTATTTAAATTCATCTGCACTGATTATGTGTCTATTAGAGATGTGAAATGTTTTTTTTAAATAATTATTTACATTTATGTTGGAATGGTAACAGTTAAAGGCATCTTCACAAGTATCAAGCAATCGAAACTACCATCCTAGAGTCATGTTGTACACATGCTTGCACGTTGAAGAAAAATCTTTACAAATCTGCAGTATTATTTGAGCTGGGGCTTTTCATCACACTTATCCTGAATGTTGATCTTTACAAATGCTCATTGATCACCATGTTTAATCATGGTAATTGGAAAGTGGCAGCTGCTGGGTCCTACCTCATGTGCAAGTATAAGTGGGCTTATTGTGGCAGGTGTTCCAGCAGCCATTAATCTGACACTGCATTTTGCATCATGAAAAATTGTTAAGTCTCTTGACCTTAAAATGAGAAATTATTGGTAGGAATGATGCATCATCTGTCAGGTTTTACTCTGTGCTACACAGAAGGAACACTGTTGGCTTTTAGTTTGTATTCTCACTCCCAACTCATCAAATACCAACACTTGGTCAGTGCCCCTTGGTGTCTGATACCAACACACCACGCTTTCAACTAACTCCAATGTTAACCCACCCGCCTAATTATTAGAAGATCAGAGCAACTGATGTAGTATAAAGAGCGAGATAGTGACCACAGGGCGGGCTGGAGGAATGGTGGATGGGTCATACAAACAAGAATTTTGTCAAGGAGACCATTGCTCATGTCCCTTGCAAAACTTAAAAGTAAACTTTTACATTTTGTCACATGAGTTGTAATTGATGGGAGTCGACAATATACTATTCAGAGGTGCACACAGCCGGTAGAGGTGGCGGTGTGGCCCAAGTGAAAAAAATGCTTTAGTAATATCTCCATTTGACCATCCTGTGTGAGAAATTAATTTTAAAAGCTACTGAATGTATTATGCGACTGTGAAAGAAAACAGAAACCTCACGACACCACCATATAAGGTAATGAATGTTGCTGCAACAGGAACTAACACAGCCTTCGAGGAGAGGGGGAAGCTGCTGCAAGGAGTGACTGACCAAAGTCCAACGAATCAAGAGAACAGGAAGAGGTTTCAACCAATCCCTGGGCTGAGCGTTGTGGTGACCTATGGAAAATATGTGGACTTTTCTGAAACTACAAGAACGAGGATTCCCCGGAGATCGGGAGATCTTTTGCAGACTGTTTGGCAGCTAGACTGTTGGGCAGCTAGACTGGGAAACGCCAGCCTGTTGGGTAGAACGCATCAGACCTCTATTCCATGGAATGTATAATTTTGTATTTTAATAGTGTGATTCAATTTGAACTGTATTTGGTTTTGTTAGAGAATAAATACCTTTTGATTTTAACTTGAACCAGCTATTCAGCCTTATTTTGTTGACGAACCTCGAGCCGGACGGGGCTCACTCTTTTGAGAGAAAGTCCGAACGCGACACCTGTACAGTTAAATTAGCTCTCATCCTATACAAAGCCTTCACTAATAGGACAACCAGTAGAGAGGACAATACCCTTTTTATTTGTTTCTTGTAATGCTGTTGCAGAGATGCAAGTTGTGACTGTCACCTTTTTCTTTTCTTCAACCGAAAATAAGGCATCCAAGTAAATTATTTCTATGTGAATTTGTCTATATCTTCTAATTCGCATACTTGTGTTAAGATTATTGATAACTGTTTCTTTATTCATAATTTTCTCAATGTGATTAGGACAATTTTAGAGAAAATGTGTCTGCAGGGGAGGATGACTTGCAAGCAAAAAGCAAAAAGAAACAACTGAGTGACTGTGGCTCAGTTGTAGAAAGGGTCATCCTTCAATCAGAGGATCGGTGGTTCGATCCCCGGCTCCGCTAGTCCATATTGATGTGTCCTTGGGCAAGACAAAGACACTTAACCCCAAATTGCTCCTGTAGCTGTGCCTACGGTGTATATGTTAGTCCTGATAGCAGGTGGCACCTTCATGGTAGCCCATCAGTGTGTGAATGGGTGAGTGATGACATGTAGTGGGAAAGAGCTTCGAGTGGTTGGAAGATTAGAAAAAGTGCTATACAAGCACAGTCCATTTACTATTTAAAGAAAAAATACAATGTGCATATATGTTACTACAAGTTAATGAACACGTTGACATTTATTTCGCTGCTGTTGATTTTGTTAACTGCCTTGATTGATTTCCTCGTCCTTAGGATTGCAAGTATCCAGGGTCAAGAGAGGGAGGGAGTGAGTGGAAAACCCACTGCTTTACTTGGCCGTGGTTTGTCCTCATGGATGAGGTGTTGGGACAGAGGCCTTCTATAACCCCCCCTGTCCTAATTGCCTCCATCCCTGAGGACACACCAAGGCCAAGTAAAGCAGTGGGTGACCAGGAGGAGGAGGAGGAGGAAAGCCATCCAGGGCTAAGCCAGAGAAAGAGAGAGAGCTATTGGAGCTAATGAAAGAATACGTGAGGTTGCAGAGGAGAGCCGGGAGAGGATGGACAGGCTCTTTTCTCTACTGGAAAGAACGATTGATAAATAAATATGTGAACAAAATTTAAAAAAAACGTATAAAAATTTTTTTTAACATAGCAATTGATTTAATTACTAACTGATTATTAATTTTGAAAAATAATATTAATTAAAGCTGCAAGCAGCAATGAACGGGCCCTCGCACCTTTGCGCACATCGGTGGTACTTGCGAGACCTCGGCTTACACGGCCCAGAATGTCTGCGACCATCGGACAATGCGACCAAGAGTTAGACATTTTTTTCCTGCTTGGAGTATTTGGCCCTGGAAATTATGCTTAGCAAATAGTTCACCACCTGTAACCACTGTGTGGCGCTAAACAACGTGCGTCAACATGCATGATGTTGCTCTATATCAAGTGTAGACAACATCATGTAAATGTCATGTGAATCGGATATTGTTGTCAAATAACGCTGATTTCCTTTCGCAATTTGGTGGCGCTTTGACTTAGATGGAAAACTGGCTTGTAGACATTCTCATGCCATGACTGTTATCAAGCATGGTAAGTTTGGGACAGATTTGAACAAGTCCAGTGGAGATACATCAGCTTATGGTTTCATGGGGAGTCACATAAAATGGCCGCTACGCTACAGCTACACCATTCAATCAAACAAAGCTTTTGATAACTTTTAATCACAAAGGTCTTTATATTGTACGGAACAAATTTGAAGTGGATCCGAAAAATACCCTAGGAGGAGTTCGCTAAAGTATAGCGCCTAGAAATGGTCAAAGATGAATGGAAAATTCACACAAAAATCTAAATTGCAGACTTCCAGTATAATGTATTAAGTCAAACACAAACTACGTTTTTGGTAAAACGTAATAGAGAATGCATTTTAGTTTTGGGGAAACGTAATTTTTAGGAGATGCAGTCGCATTGCCTGGTGCAGTGAGGTTCTGGCTAACAGCTGTCTGAAGCCCTCTTATTTACGTTGGCTCCTGAACACCAAGCATGCCAGTGCAAGTCAAAAGCCCCTTACATTTTTTATATCGAAATTGGAGGAGTTACAAAACAGCCCAAAACAACTGCAGTCTCATTCATGTGTTGGGTCTACAAAAAACGCACTACGGGCTTCATATGTGGTCACAGAATAGCAAGAAAGGGGCTACCGCACACAATCGACGAAGACATGTGCTTGCCAGCTGCCAAAGAGATGGTGGAATGTATGATTGGAGAGAGAGAAGCAAAACAGTTGGACGTGATCCCGGTGTCCAACAACACTGTGTCACCGCATCGATGCTTTGTCTGAAGCCATCCAGGCTACATTTGTCGGTCGCGTGAAGAAGAGTGAGTTTTACTCTCTGCAAGTAGACGAGTCTACAGATGAGGCTAATCTGGCCAATCTTCTGGTGTACGTCCGTTACCTTTTCGAAGGCACAGTGCAGGAAGTTTGTCTTTTTTGTGTTTTTTATCTTGTAAACAAACGCCACGCGCGAGCAAACTGTTCTCTCATTGGTCCGATTTTTATGCGGCTATAAATAGGCTCTGTTGCTTTTTTTTTAAGGTGTGGGGGGTGCGTGAACCACTGATGTAGAGCATAGTCTCAAGAGACTTTTTTTTAAGTCTCCATGTGATACATGGGCCGACTAAATTTTATACATCTAGGTGAATGTACCACTGGGGCTGCTGTATTGAATATTAGTAGGGGGCGCTGTCAAGGCAATTTCTGATAGAAAAGGCAAAACCCCATACGAGTTATTTATCTTTATCACCTTTGACACGAGCAAGGTTCCATGACTATTTGATCCATGACTAAGCCACAGAAAAATCTGCTTCCTTTTCATGATGAATAATGCGTTGCCACGGCAACATCTTTTAACGATGAAGTATCATCAATGTCATAAGGCTTGCCTCATAAAACGTATAATTTCCTTTTGCCAGTAGGTGGTGCTATAACTTGTTGTCACGGAAATGAGCTCAAGCCTGAACTAGCATCATGCATAAGAAACTTTGGGTGGATTGGACAATGTACCTTGGAGTTACAACAACTCCCTCTTTCATAGCGAATGGCACAAAATGGGAGCGAAGTGGACGCACGCTACGTCAAGGTGAAAACTCACCATTGTGAAAAATCTTCATCAGAAAGGTCTTTAAATCATCCTGACCAAATTTGATGTTGATCGCATCAACTCTGTAGGAGTTTGTTGAAATACAAAGCCTGAAAACGTAGTTTAATGGGAGTCGCATAAAATGACCGTCAGGGCTATGCCATTCCACCAAACGTAAAGCTTTTGATATCTTTTAATCACAAAGGTCTTTGGATTGTACTGTCTAAATTTGAAGTGGCTCTGATAAAGTCCCTAGGAGGAGTTCGTTAAAGCATAGCGACTAGAAATCAAGGGAAAATTTACACAAAAATCAAAATGGCCAACTTCCCATTAATTTTAGAGCATGGTCCCAAGATACTTTTTTTTAAGTCTTCATGTGCCTTCCAAATTTCATACATGTAGGTCAAACGTAGCGCTGGGGCTGCGTATTTGAAAATTTGTAGGGGGCTCTAGCGATCCATTTTTTTAATACTCTAGCATGGGGCCTATAAAATATCAAATTTTCCCACAGTCCTGATATGCTCACCAAATATGGGGATGTTGGGGACATGATAAAGTCCCCAAAAAGGTGTTTCATTTGAGAGAATAATAATAATAACTCCTACAGTTTCAATAGGGATCTCGCGGCCCGACGTTGTCGGTGCTCGGGCCCTAATTAATTATTGAACCTTTACAGCATATATATATATATATATATATATATATATATATATATATATATATAAACAATTGTGCTGAGCAGGGATTCTCTGATAGTCTGCTGGACCTGGATAGGGTGCCACAAGAAAAACCCTGGAGTTTTTTGGATGACTTTTATGTCAACCGCAGCTGGTTGCTAGGCGACGAGAGCTGCAAAGGGTGGGTGCGGGAAAAGTTTGTGACGCAAACAGAAAAGCCTCTGTAGATCAGACTGTCTGATTTCGGAGACCGCTCGTTTCAGTCTTCGCGGTCTTCAAAGGATGCGGCCGACATAGACCTCGAAGGCTGCGTCCTCCAAAGGATGGATTGGAAAACAGCTAGGGACTCTCTGCTGAGTTGAATCGACTGCAGCTCAGTGGAAAGCAGGGTCATCCTTCAATCAGAGGATGGTGGTTTGATCCCCGACTCTGCTAGTCGCATGTCAATATGTCTTTCGGCAAGGCACTTAACCCCAAATTGCTCCCCTAATGTGTGTGTGTGTGTGTGTGTGTGTGTGTGTGTGTGTGTGTGTGTGAATGGCCAGGTACATGGTAGGCCCCTGTTATCAGTTTATGAATGGGTGTGAATGGGTGAAAGCGATTTGAGTGGTCGGAAAGAGCCTACATTTAGTATTTACACCAATGAAACAAGGTAAGTTGAGTGCTGAGTTGAATGATGCCTTTCACAACTGTCTACGACAAAACGGTTCCTGTGTGACGAAAGGGCTGGGCTGGACTGCGATGAAGCATGAAAAGTTTGGGGCAGATTGGACAATGTACACTGAAGTTATAAGAACTTCCTGTTTTGTGGCGATTTAAGCAAAATGGCTGCCAGGCCATGACTAGGTCATTGCACCAAAAGTCAGGATTTTGATACATTTTCCTCACACAGGTCTTAAGAGTGGACTGATCAAAGTTGAAGTAGATTGGATAAAATCTGTAAGAGTTTGTTAAAATATGATCTAAAGACCTTTAAGATAAAAAGTTATCAAAATGGTGAGTTTGCATTGAACGACCTTGAAGTGGCGCCCATTTCGCACCATTTGCTATGAAAGAGGAAGTTGTTGTAACTCCAAAGTATGTTATCCTATCTTCTGCATATGTCTTCTGCATGATGCTAGTTCAGGCCTGAGGACATTTCCATGCCAAAATTCACACAAACTCATAGCGCCACCTACTGGCAAAGAGAAATGACAAGTTTTACACTTTAATGTACGCCTCCTAGCCAGTTGAACAGATCAAGCTCACATTTTAGGAAAGCTCTAAGACTTTGCTGATGCTTCATCATGAATATTGTGAGTTTTCGTTGAGCACTGTGGCAATGCATTATTTGCCATGAAAAAGAAAGCAGAATTTTCTGTGGCTTGGGATGCTCTTAATCATGGAACTTTACACAAAGGTTTCAGTTAATAAAAATGGGTTTTGGCCTTTGCTGTCAAAAATTGCCTCGATAGAGCCCTCTACAAATATTCAAAATAGCAGCCCCAGCGTTACGTTTTACCTAGATGTATGACATTTTTCAGGCATATGTATCACATGTAGCCTTAGAAAAAAAATCTCTTGGGACCATTTTTATTTTTGTGTGAATTTTCTCTAGTTTTTTGGCCATTTACAAAGACGAAAAGTGTTTGTAGTTGGTCCAAACTATTGCATTGGAAAATAGAGTGAAAGGCCGGTCCAATTGGACCCTAAGCGCTTCCAAAGCCATTCGACCAACAGCCAGTTCTGCTTGAGTATGCTGGTGCCTTACCAGTCCTGACCTCTGATGGAATAGAAAAAAGGTCTAAAATACAGTGTTATTTTTTTAGCTGTGTCACTCAAACCTATTTTTCTCCCTAAGTATTAACTATTCCACAAAATGCATGTAGAGTTGATGGTTCAAATATGTTCCCAGGAAGTAACTACATAAAAACATACTGACTGGTTGGCAACCAACTGCACAAGTACTGTACTGACATACAGGATGTAACCACGCTTCCAGTACCTGACCAAAGTCATTGATAGTAAATACAGGGTGAATTCAAGAACATGGCAGCAACCCATGGATAACTATTGCTCGAGTGAGCTATTTTACAACATTTGCTTCTTCTGGTAATGGCCTAATGGACATCAATGAGCACTTCAAACAATGACCTATTGGGGTTTCAACCATCCCTTTTCAGCAAGTCAATGGGTTAGGACACTGACTACAGCCAGGTGTTCACACAAGTGATGGAATCATTGAGCATGTGGTGCCGGAGCAAGTCAGTATCCTCCTGTAGGTGACGTCTAAATGGTTTGGAAGGCAGACTGTGCCAAGAGCTTGCCAGCTGGGCAATGACGCACACCTGATCCCAATTAACCTTGTCCTATATCTGTCTCCCAGTATGTTGAGAGGTGTGCCGAACAACAGGAGAAGGAATTGTTTGATTTAAATCAGGATATCATATTAATATACCTTGCTTGAGTTGGCTTCTGTTTTACAGATTGTTGGACCCCAGTTACAGAAGGAGTATGTTGGTTGCAGAGTTAATTACTGGGAAGAGTCGGACAAAACCAGCATAGAATGTTGATCACACATGCTTTGGCTTTCTTTTTGTATTCTTGCAGAAATAAGAATAATAAAAAACACATTTCTCATTTTTGTGGCATTTAAGAAAAAGGAACATATATTGAATTAAGGATGGATCTGTGATTATTTATATTATGTAAAAAGTGGCCTTTTAAGTCCGGTTGTGATATATTTCCTTTGTCCCTTGGCCAGAAATTGGACAGTCCACCCTGCTTAATTTTGAATTTAATATTGATGCAATATTTATTTCAAATACAAATGACACAATAATACCCATTGTAATGAAATGTATCCTGTGTTGTAAGATATTTTAGTATTTCACATTTTCTTCATAAAAAGACCACCTGTCCCTTTGGGTCACTGTCATTTCCACCATTTTAGGGTATGTATACTTGGATACCACACCAATCATCATGTGATAGGAGAGCACAAGGCTGGAGGACAGAGTTATCTATATGGAGGGAACTGAAACAATAATAAATCAAGGTACTGTTTCAACACGTAGAACCACAGAAGAAACAGGACTCAAATGCACAACCAAGACAATAAGATAAGGTGCAAGTAAAACCGTCTTTACTCATCAGATCGGGTTCGGTACACTGGAAGTCGGTCAGTACAGGCAAACAAATCAGGCAAGGATCGGGCAAAAAACGTGGTTGATGAAAAACAGGCAGAGATCAGAGAAACCAGGAAAATGAACACTAGGAAAATCTCTTAAACGTGTTTGAGTTCTCAGCAAATATGAAAAACTAAATTATTGACATTAATAGAATTATTAAATCAATCAACGAATCAACGAACTATCAAAATGGAGTTTGCACGTGACCAACCTCGTGAGACTACAAAATGGCGTCAGACTCTAAAATGGCGAATTTAGAGGTGTTTACACTTGTCTGAAGCAGTTAGCTAATGCTATATGTGTGTGGGTTAGTAGAAGAAGAGAGAAAGCAAAAACCAAACAAAATAAATCCTCCAAAACAGATCTTCAACACCGCCGTAAGATATGGCAATTGCTTTCTTATCACAGAAACACGGCTGACGACCTTTGACTCGCCCAGCCGCGGTTCTGACCTTTGAACAGATGAAACAACAACTTCCGCCCCTGCTAGCGGTGAATCATCTTAAAAACACGATTGCAGCAGCATGAAATACACAGTCATTTCTACACATTAACGATCTTGGTCGTTAATCTCGGCGATTATTGAGCATACACACCACGTTATAAAGTGACACAGTAACTTAAGCAAAACAAAACAAGATAACAAACACTACCCAGATAGCAGTCAGTTCTGGGCTGACTCTGGCTGACCTCCGCCAGTGTCGGCTGACTGACTGACAGATTATCTGTGTATATGCCAGAATTGGCCCAGAGGTGGACGTAGCATTACAATATGTTGGTAGTAAAGCTATTACCGGGCCAAAGGTTGTTACATAGGTCATGGGCCAATACTATGTTGTTAGTTGTTGGCCCACAACACTGACTGAATGCAACTTGCTGTGAAGTACACAGTACATGTTGTTGCTGGGCCAGAACCGATTACACCAACGTCACCCGGCATTTTTTTATGCAAGGTGCAACAGGGAAGATGACATTGTTTTTAACTACAGCCTGTCCCGAATTGACGAACTCATGTCTACATTTCACAAAATGCAATTGTCTTGTCCAACCAACTGCCAGTTAAATACACATTATAAAATAGCACATATACCTAGGTTTTATTCCATTAGTTTTTATTTAGTCAATCACAGTCGTAAAAGAAATTAAAGATTATCGTGTGAAATCCTTCGGAGGACACCAGCAAACGCCACCGCCCGTACGGGAGACCCTTGTGATTATACCAAGCGCTCCTCAAAACCTCGCCGTGATTGGGAAACGACAGTTTGCCTTCAGTGCACAGTGAATTTCATCAGATCAGATCAGTCCACTATCGGTGAGTACAAACATATTTGTCAAAAATATATATTTTATTTCCCACAATCAAAAGGTTGTCTGTTAGTAGTGCGCGCTGTGTTTAAACTGCAGTTTCGATTCCTATTCTTTCTCAGCTGAAATCGTTTGTAGCGGCAGATCTGCCACTGCGGTCAAGTCAGCAGACACTCAGATCTCCGTGGTAAACTCAGCAGACACTTAAATTGTAGTGCACCTATACGCTGAAACTTACGGTAAACGCAACCAAACGGCACAGGACGGGAGCGAGCGAAAGATTTTGCAAAGTTAGCGGAAAGATTAACGTGAAAACTTCCGGTTTTCTACAGACGAACATCCGGTTTTCAAAATAAGATGCCAACAAAGTATACATATTGCATAATGAAATTAGATTAAATGAATTATATTCACATTGAGTATAAAACATGCTACCTGTATCTCCTGAGTTAAAGGGAAAATACACCTAAATTGTGCGTAAAGTGTCTTTATTCTTTGATTTGAGGGTTGCTGGAAGTTAATAATACCTGACTGATGGTCAATTAAGATATTTTACAAAGCAAAAACTCTGAACTGGATTTGTATCTTCAAATGGCACATTTTTTAAATGTTTAAGGTGCTATAAAAATATTTTTCTCAATAATTCCACACAACGACTAATGCATATATGTTCAGGACAAAAATGGGTAAGATCACAATATTTAAGGTGCTACAAAAATATTTCTCTCAATAATTCCAGACAATGACTGACATGTATGTGTTGGGGACATCGTTGACTCCACCCATACTGAATATTAGACATTTTTACTGTACCCATTAAGAGATATTTCAAATTAAAACTCAAACATTTGAATCGAGAAAATATCTAATAAATGGATATTTGAAGTGTAATAAAAAGTATTTTCTCAATAAGTCCAGATAATGACTGATATACATGTGTTGAGGACGTCGTTGACTCCACCCACACTGAAAATTAGACATTTTTACTGTCCCAATTAAGAGATATTTCAAATTAAATGTCTTACATTTGTACATTAAAATACGATGACTCCAACCATAATAAAAATCAAACAATTTTATTTTACAAAATAAAGGTTGTAGAACAACAAGTTACCCAATTATCACAATTAACAAAAAAAAACACGTATGGGCCCTTGTACATTGCGCCAGTACCCTCGAGATGCGGCCATAAATATCTGCGAACTTTTTGTGTGACAATTACAGACAAAGACAACAATTCCAGCTGGAAATCCTAGCCTTTTTAAGGTTTTCTGAGTCCATTTGTAGGCACTGGCTGTGGAACCAGAGGGAACAGCCGTCACACTGAATCTAAGAAAAAGGTAAAATGAATCACCATACCATTAAAATGATACCATTAAAAGTCACGATTTTTTTTTCTAATTGTATCATTCATTAGATCAACATAACATTATGCTAAAAATCTAAACCGGGTGTGCCCCAGTGCCAAAAGGTGAACTGCAACATCTCTGGTAGGACTCCAGCCAGAGACCTTTGTTGCATGTCATTCCCTATCTCTCATTAAAGGTAATCTCTCTATCTTTCAAATAATATGTACAAAATGCACAAACAAAACAAACAATGACAAGAGTAAAATAATCAGTCAGTTAAAGCAGGCCCTGGTTTTCCGGCAGCGCACATCGCACAGTTGTATTCTGAGTCAAACACTGATATAAAAACACACATTTTAGATCTTGAGTACTACAATATCAAAATCAAACCAATAAAAATGCTCACTCACCTGATCCTTTAAGTATTTTCAGAGCCAACAGTTCGCGCTGATGTGTCATCTCTTTTTTTGTCGTGTCAAATGCCATGTTTGGCATATTTGGAAAGGCCTCCATGACTTTGTTTGCCATCTAAACATTGGCACAAAGTGTGATGTACATGTGAGCGATTGTAAATGCTGTTAAACCAACTAAAATCCAAAATGTTGAATTGATCAAGACTAATTTAGAAAAAGCTTGTACTTAGAGAAATATTAATCTCACCATGAATACAACCAACCCACAGCTACTTCCATCTTGCTGCATTGGGTGTTGCATGACTCCTCCTTTCCATTTGATGCCCACCCAGTCAGACTTACTGTGGCAGATCCTCCTCGTTTTCAAGTACTCACTGTGCAAGAATTCAGGAAATTGTCAATGTGCTATATGTACATACACATACAATTTGTATATAATGTGAAAAACAACATCATAATGTTGGGCTACCAAAATTAAAGAATTTTTCTGCTAGCAAGCCTCTGTAACCCTAGTCAAAGCATTACATCCTGAGATATTAGACTTCACCAAAAGTGCATGATAGACTATTTATCCAGTGTTTTCCCTTGTGTTGTTCCCTCTCTCGTAAAATCAGTCAGGACTGTGCGCTGCAACGCTCTCCAAGGTGCTGATCCTGCTGCTGGGAGCAACAAGGGAGCTATCCAGCAGTTTGAAAGCTTCAGCCAACATGAACTTCAACCCAATAACATTCTTGTCTAATCATTGACTTCAACTATTTTGAATCTTGAACCTCCTTTCACTTATGAGTACCATAGAGACAAAGACATCTGTTTTCTTCCTCACTTTTTTCTCTCTGTTGGTTTATTTCTGCCCAGCAGATTTAAGGTCACCAAGTAACTAAGTTAGAAAGCCTGGTTGGCTGTCGTGTTTGCAAAGAGAATAAAACTCCTTAAACACTTCATCGGTCTCCTGCCTCTCACTGCACTTGTGTATTCACCACATTCTTACAAAGTCCCAGGAACATGCAAAGTTTTAACTTTGGGTCACAGGATTTAAAATGTTTAGAACCTCTGTTACAAGATGTTCTGTATAGTGCCTTATACCAGTGTTTATGGCCTGCTGCCAACTACTGCAAGCCTGCTTCTGACCATTGCCTCCATACCTAAGTTTATTTTATCAACTGTCCCAGAATTAATACATTAAATGACAGATATGAGGGAATGGAATTGATGTATTTCGGTTAAAAACCTGAAATTGCACAAGTACCTCCATCTTTTTGCTGCATGGTCGGAGTCTGCGAGCTCTGTGGACGTGGGAATTGGGTCAACCAAATACACGCTGCTTTGTGCAGCACTGATGTACTGAAAACACAGGAAATACCATTTAAAGATTTATATTGACATCCAGAAAAAAAGGAAAGACCACAACAATAAATACAAATGAAGTCACTACTAACCAGAAACTTCCAGTGTGTATTTTGTATGTTTACAAAAGACACAATCGCTTCATAGTCGTCAAAGTTGATCTGTAACACATCCAAAAATGAACTTAATAAAATAAATGTATATATTGAAGTTTTGTAAAAACCCTATGGTTAAAAACTTTGATCTACTACATTGAATCTGCTTCATCATAATGAACACAGCCATAAACTTCAGATAACTTGTAAACAGCTATCAAACCTCTGTTTGGTTCAATGACAGATACCTTTGACAAACTGTTCCTCCTGACCTCTTCTCTCTCCCCAAAGAGCATCACACCAGCCGTGTAATGATTGAGAACATAAATGGTACTCCCCAAATGGAGCTCATTGACAGTTTGATGCAAGAGACACTCGATGACCTTAAGAGATTGAAAGTCTATTAGACATCATAAATTAACTAACATGTTGGACAATTAGAACTGAATGGGTTACTGTGGCATTGTTGTTAAAAAAAAAACAGTTGGTCAACATCATAGTTTGCAGTCACATGTTTGAAGTTTGGAATCACATATTCAAAAGTACATTACTATAGAAAAGAAAATGTAGAATGCTGTGGGTGCATTTAAACATCAACGTAACAGTAAATAATTTCAAGGATTCAACAATCCATGTGGTCTTCATATGGTGGCCAATGAAAGCAGCATGACAAGGGTATTAAATGAATGTGTAGTGGAGTGATTTATTTTGCCTTTTTGCTTTTCTGATATTTTTTTCTGTTCAACTATTACAACTACATACCTCGCCTGCAAGCCACTCATGAGGTCTTAGTGTTCGTAGCTCACTGTGGTGGATTATGAGGCTGTTTCCTCTTATTTGCGAGGGTATCACTGACACAATCACTTCTGTCACTTCTTTTCCACAGTTCCTTGAGCTGAGGGTCATAAAAGTATTGTTATTTTTGCAAGTAAGTAAATACAGACTACTTGACATATGACTTAAACAAGGGCAATTACATTTTCCAATCTTTGTAGTTATCATTCAATTACTCCTTCCTACCTTAATATCTGTTTTTCTTAATATTTTACTCTTGTGTTTCATCCATCTTTGATTAATAGTTTTTATTGATTTATTTCTTAATGTATTTTTTAATTCTTATTCTACCTTTGAGTCTTCCCTCATTTATTTCACATTAACCTTTAATAACAAAATGTTAATTTTTTTTTATCTGTTGGAGAAACGCATATCCTTTATCAATACTTTCACTGAAAAAATAATTTACATTACATATACATTTATTGCATTCAATCTTGCTAAAACATTAATAACTTCACCTGTGATTGAGCATCGACTGTGCTTTGAATGATGCTTCCCTGTGCATCCTTATCCTTTGTTGGGTTCTAGATATACACAATTGCAATATTAATGTAAAGCTTTTAATAATTTTGTTTGATACTAACATGGTCAAATATGTATTGGTAATTTAGCATTTCATGGCAATTCCATACATCATGCAAGTGTATTATGTACAAAATGCAACAAAAAGCTGCTGATTAACAGGTGTTTTACATGATTGTTTTGGTTAAGCCACCTGTCATTGTGTAACCATGCCACAATGGATTACCTGAGCAGGCGCATGATCTTGAGAGCTTCTTGACACCCCTTTCATAGCCTTGTCATTAACATCAGGATTGTTTTGTGGTGTTGGAGCTTGTGGTGACACTTTTTTCTATGTGCTCTGACAAAAACACAATTATATTTGAACCAAACATTGTATCTACTACATTTTATACTATTTACACGTATGGAATAATAATGGATAGCTCTAAAAAATTGTTTACCTTTTTGTTGTGCTTTTTGAAAGCAAAAGGCTTGGCAATAGGTGACACATAAACTCCCCGCTTCTTGTGCTTTTGTTGTTTCCACCGCTCAACATCCACCAGATGTGCCTACAGTTAATCAAAAGAGTAATTAATTGTGTGGGGATATCCATGGTAGTTACATAATCACAACTGTATCACTTAAAGTAACATTTCTCTGATTTAATGGATGGAAAAACGAGCTCCATGTATACTGTCAAAACATTTAAACGTTTTACCCTCTTCTTCCTCTTCAAAGAGTCACTGTATTCCCTTAGAAGGGCGTTCAATGTGGTCTTGTACGTATGAACAAAATCGTCCAGTCTAGTTAGTCGTCTATGTTGAAAACGGATCTTCTTCAGGTCCCACTGGCTTTTCTCTATTATTCCTTGTGTTTCGTTGTCCTGAGTGTAATTCTGGAATTGAACATATACAGTACGTTATATAACATAAACATTTCTTCATTCACCATTCATTTCAATTAAAATCTGTAATATCCAGGATGGAATAATGCAATTTTATTTTAGTACCACATTTTTGGCTTATAGTACCTGTGTGGGTTTACGTGCAACTCTCTTGAACACCTGTGAGAGTCGGTCATACACAGGGCCTGTTCCGTAGCGTCCAAGGTCACCTGCCAAAAGATACTTTTTCTTTAATTTACTGAAATGGCTATAAAAATAAACACATCAAAGCACATGTAAAAGATGACTAACCCAGAAGTAAGCCAGACCACAGAGCAGCCTGAGGCAGAAAGTACTTCAGCAATCTTGGTATGAATGTTGGGCTGAAGTACGGATTGGAATCACCAACTTTCTCAAGTTCTTGCCTCTGGATGAGTTCCTCAAAATGACTTTGGAACGGTGTTGGTCCCACATCATTCTAGCAAAAAAAACAATAAACAGTTTTGTTTCATTTCTTGAGTCTTACATCTTTGAAACAAATGTCAAACCTGTCACTACTTCACGATGGTTGTCCGTTGGACTCTTGCAATAAATATGCATGTAAACACAGTCTTGACAAAGGCTTCCTTTATGCTATATGTAAATCCAGAGTTAGAATAGAACAGTTTAATTTCACAGAATCATTAGGCTACATACCACAAAGTCTTGCTCAACAATAGTTGTGTCATCAATGGCACAATGTCCTGCTTTGGTCAACAAGCTCTGCAGATTTTGGAATTGTTTTTCAACATTGCTCCCACTGTGGGAACTGGAAAAAACCACCGCAGCACTGATGACAGCTTCATCTAACTCTTTCAGTGTTGTTGCCTGTGTCATCAGACCAAACACATGCATGGCCAAGTGGTAATGTCTGGGTGCACTGCAAGAAAAAGCTTGTGAAATTAGTATTACAAAGATTCAACATGTTAGGAGATCAGAAAAGTTTAATATGAACAGCAATCACTCACTGTTTTCGACATAAATCCTTCGCATTCTTCATTATATGGCTCAAGCAGCGATGCAAAATTGGTAGCCCGATGGAGTCTTCCTGTCCTTGTCCGTTCACTATGTTAAAGTATTTTGCAGAGCAGCTCCTGAAGGCTCAATCCACAGAAGTTGTTTGCCAGTGATTGTAGACTACAGAGCCATCGCAGATCAACATAGCTGGCCTTTTCTTGGCTCGTCGTCCATGGAGTCTTGATAAGTTGGTCGCAAATGCCCCCAGGAAATATGAGACCGATGCTGTGGTGTGGTCATTGGTGAGATATGCGGCTACAGGGACAGGGGAGGATCCTTTTGATGGATGTCTTACTACCATTTCATAGACATAAAATGGTGCACTTTGTCCCTTTCCTTTGTGAATAATGCTGCCCGTCGCATCCAAATACACAATGTCGTCCTTGCAACGCTCATGAAAGAGGTTTATAGTCTTGTCGGACCAAAGCATAACGCCTTTGGGGTGCATTATAATTTTTTTAATAACTGCATCCTCCGACTCTTGCTCTTCCTCCAGCATTATTTGCAAACTAATCATCTCATTTTTGTGCCGTCGGTTTTTTTTACGGGTACTGCATGATAAGGTTTTCATGACACCAGTTGTGGGAACCTGATCCCTACATCCGGATGCCACAACACTGTCTTGCAGCTTATCAAGTCTTTCTAAATAAAGACTTCGAGGCAGTTTGGTGGTGAGGGCTTCTGCTATTCCATCCCTTTCACCAGCACGCACAGGCCGTCTTTTTAGCTGTTCACAGTGATGCCACACTCTGTCTCCACCAAAGGTCACAAAAGCCTTTAGTGATGATTCATCATTGACTTTGACATCAACTGTGACAGGGCAGTCATCAAAGAGACAATAGCCTCGACATGTAAACAACGGACAGTTTCTATTGGATCCAATTGTTTGTACACTGTGGTGCTTAAATCCAAAACTGCAATGCGGATGTACACTGCGTATCCCTTTTGCAATTACACTTGTCCAGTCCAGTGTTTTGAAATGGCGTTTGTATTGTGTCTTCCTCATTTTTTTCCATTCATTTTCA
>NW_022280189.1:0-3800 GCF_004355925.1 Anarrhichthys ocellatus
GGCTACAAGTATTTACTGATGGCTAATAGTATTTCCTAGTGGCTACTGGTATTTAATGGTGGCTACTGGTATTTACTGATGGCTACTGGTATTTACTGGTGGCTGCTAGTATTTAGTGGTGGCTACTAGTATGTACCAGTAGCTACTAGTCACTATTGGAGAATATTTGTACATATTAGTATCTGGTATCTACTGGTGGCTAATTGGGACTTTTTGTACATACAGTACTTGTAAACTTTGATGTGTACTCGTATCTTTTGGTGCCTACTGGTGAATATTTGTACTTACTTTTATCTAGTGGTGGCTAGTTAAGTATAGGTCTTTTGTTCTCGTGAATATTGTACGAATATATATTATACTACTATATAATATCTTTTGGTGGCTATGAATATCTATTGGTGGCTACTAACATCTATTGGTGGCTACTAGTATCTATTGGTGGCTACTAATGTCTATTGGCGGCTACTAGTATCTATTGGCGGCTACTAATATCTATTGGGGGCTACTAATATCTATTGGCGGCTATTAATATCTATTGGCGGCTATTAATATCTATTGGCGGCTACTAGTATCTATTGGCGGCTACTAATATCTATTGGCGGCTACTAATATCTATTGGCGGCTACTAATATCTATTGGCGGCTACTAATATCTATTGGCGGCTATTAATATCTATTGGCGGCTACTAATATCTATTGGCGGCTACTAGTATCTATTGGTGGCTATTAATATCTATTGTGGGCTATTAATATCTATTGGTGGCTACTAGTATCTATTGGTGGCTACTAATATCTATTGGGGGCTACTAACATATATTGGTTGCTATTAACATCTATTGGTGGCTACTAACATCTATTGGTGACTATTGATATCTATTGGTGGCTACTAACATCTATTGGTAGCTACTAACATCTATTGGTGGCTACTAACATCTATTGGTGGCTACTAACATCTATTGGTGGTTATTAACATCTATTGGTAGCTACTAACATCTATTGGTGGTTATTAACATCTATTGGTAGCTACTAACATCTATTCGGGGCTACTAACATCTATTCGGGGCTACTAACATCTAGTGGGGGCTACTAATATCTATTGGGGGCTACTAACAAAGGGTTTTCACGACTTATATACATAAATATATATATATATATCATGATGTTATTTTACCAGTTAATGAAGACGTTGTTGTTGTTGTTGTTGTCCTCTGGTCTATTAAACCTGTTTATTTATATTTACAGGCATCAGCTGTGTTTAAACAGGTTCATATTTAACCTGTTATATTTAACCTGTTATTATACTTTATCAACAAAGTTTCTGCTTTTCTCTTCTCAAAAACGATATAGTTAATAAATCAAAAGAATAATATATGTAAATTCTACAGTTTTATATCTGTAAATGTGGATCTCTGCATGAAGGAAGAGACTGACTGTTGTTCTGTTCTGTGTCAATAAAGGTTTAAAAACGTTTGATTTGTTATATTTCCCTCTTCATCTCCAACATGACAGATACTCTTAATCAGAAATATTTTCTCAGTAAAAATAACAGATATTTTAATTTAAATAGGAAATGACGTCTTTTATCCCGGTTAATTATGAAATGTAGCCTTCGAGACTTTTATTTTGAAACATGTAGTCTTATTCTGAAGCGCTACCGGAAGCAGGTTTACCGACCCGGAAGTTGTTCTGCGTCGTGTTTAGCTCCAACTGCAGATCGTTGAATGAATTGAAACGGTTCATTTCTGGGTCAGAACTTCAATTTAAAGGTTCGTAGCGATTTGTATTTACTTATTACATTTACACGATTCTTAATGTTGAGTTTGAAGCCTGAAAAAAAGCGATTTAACAGTTTTTAAACCTAAAAGTAGGTGAATTGACGAGTTAGCATAGCAGCTAACTAGCCGTAGCCCCGTTAAGTTTTATAATAAAATAGTGAAAACACGTTAAAGATCACCTTTAAGATCAAAACTATGTTTCTATTGTCAGCTATGATGATTAATCGATTAACTGAACATTATTCGGCAACAATATTTATCGATTTGGTGAAAGTTTAATCATTTAATCATCAGGTGTATTATTAATAATTCTCTTATTTTAAACTGAATATTTGTATAAAATGTGTTTAAATATTTTATCGACTCAAAGATGAATTAATAGTAAATATTCATATGTCAGATACTTAATAAATACTATTTCATATTTAACATATAAATATAAAATGCACAATATATACAATGAAATAGAATAATATTTAAATGAAATAACTAAACAATAGTGCAAATATTAGTAAGTATAATTTTAATATTTATTTTTTATATTATTTTTATATACTTGTACCACAGTATTTCTCCCCTGTAGTACTAGTACATGACTGAAGTATTTTGTGTCTCCAGGTCTCCTGCTGTGATGGCTCACGTCACCATCAACCAGTACCTGCAGCAGGTGTGTAGTTACACCATGTGATCTCCGCGTGGCGCCGCAGCCTTTAACCTGCTCTTCTTCTTCTTCGTTGGTGTTTTCCTCTGCAGGTGAACGAGGCCTTAGACAACCACGAGGGCTCCTTCTGCTCCGAGCTGCTCTCCTTCAAACACCCGCACGTCGTCAACCCCCGACTACAGGTGAGGCTCCGCCCACTCAGGTAGACGGCTCGGATAGGATACGCTAGGACACGGCCTCACCTGTGTGTGTGTGTGTGTGTGTGTGTGTGTGTGTGTGTGTGTGTGTGTGTGTGTGTGTGTGTGAGACACACAGCTGGCCAGTCCAGAAGAAAAATGTCAGCAGCTCCTGGAGCCGCCGTACGACGAGATGGTTGCCGCCCACCTCAGGTAGGACGGCCAATCAGGTCGCTCGTGTGTGTGTGTGAGGATGTAACCATATTAACAGGACTGTGTGTGTGTGTGTGTGTGTGTGTTTTGCAGGAGTATCTACGCTGTGTCCAATCACGACTTTGTTGAAGCCTACAAGTTCCAGACGCTCGTCATTCAATATCCTTCATGATGGACACACACACACACACACACACACACACACACCAGTAATCTATAGCCGATCACTCCTTGACCAATCACGTCCTTCCTGAGGGCCTTCCAGTCCCACAAAGAGGAGAACTGGTGAGTACATGTGTGTGTTAAGCTAGCTTAGCACAATGACTGCAAGTGAAGGGAAACTGTTAGCGTTGATCCAGACTAAATGTTCTGTGTGTGTGTGTGTGTGTGTGTGTGTGTCTCAGGGCTCTCCCGATGATGTTCACCGTCACTCTGGATCTCAGGATATTCGCCAACAATGTAAGAAATCGCACACACACTGATCTGAGGTCAGCTGCTGCTGGGATGACCAGTGTGTGTGTGTGTGTGTGCGCAGGCGGAGCAGCAGTTGCAGAAGAAGGGTAAAGGTCACCCGGGGGAGATGTTGGAGAAAGCAGCAGAACAGCTGATGAGCTGCTTCAGAGTGTGTGCCAGCGACAAGTGAGTACTAATACACAAATGCAGTATAAGTACACACTTCCTGTGAAGAAGAGTAACTAACAACAGAATAAAGTGTAACCCCGGGTGCTGTGTGTGCCCCTCAGTCGAGCCGGGATCGAGGACTCCAAGAAGTGGGGGATGATGTTTCTGAGCAACCAGCTCTTCAAGATCTACTTCAAGGTCTGAACGTGTCTCTCTGAGGTCTGAACGTGTCTCTGAGGTCTGAACGTGTGTCCCTGAG
Organism: Anarrhichthys ocellatus; assembly: GCF_004355925.1. Classification (NCBI taxonomy): domain Eukaryota; kingdom Metazoa; phylum Chordata; class Actinopteri; order Perciformes; family Anarhichadidae; genus Anarrhichthys; species Anarrhichthys ocellatus. Next base: position 3,705 of record NW_022280189.1, read on the forward strand.
GTCTGAACGTGTCTCTCTGAGGTCTGAACGTGTCTCTCTGAGGTCTGAACGTGTGTCCCTGGGGTCTGAACGTGTCTCTCTGAGGTCTGAACGTGT